>NW_026968755.1:0-72000 GCF_028390025.1 Pseudophryne corroboree
CTAGTAAAAAAAAAACATGCTTACATGGGATTCAAACCAATAGCTGTCATAATTTGATAGTGCAAACATAACACCTTACCAACTGTGCCAAACAGTCTGCATACAAACTGCACAATTAATCAGAAATTTAAGTAAATCAGCTACAGTATCCAAGTTACTAAACATGATATATTCTATGGGGTGTCATAAGCAAGTCATTAGAATACTTTACTACTAAAGTTATAAGACATATGCATTCAATATTTCAGTAAACAAAGAGAAAATAAAGCTATCTATTGGGTTTCACTAAGACTCCATTGGAAGACTTGACTATTGTTGTTAAAAGACATATGCATTCATATTACAGAGCCACAAACCACAATGCAGACTTGTAAAATAAATATATGCTTACATGGTATTCGAACCAATGACAGTCTTAATTTGATAGTGCAAACCCAACACCTTACATACTGTGCTAACCAGTCTATTCATAACAATCGCACAATTTATCAGAGATTTAAGTAAATAAGCTACAGTGTCCAAGGTGCTAAACATCATATATTTTATGGGGTGTCATAAGCAAGTCATTAGAATTCTTTACTACTAAAGTTATGACATATGCATTCAATATTTGAATAAACAAAGATAAAATAAAGCTATCTCTTGGGTTTCACTAACAAATACATTGGAAGACTTGACTATTGTTGTTAAAAGACATATGCATTCATATTATAGAGCCACAAACCACAATGCAGATTTGTAAAATAAATATATGCTTACATGGTATTCGAACCAATGACAGTCTTAATTTGATAGTGCAAACCCAACACCTTACATACTGTGCTAACCAGTCTATTCATAACGATCCCACTATTTATCAGAGATTTAAGTAAATAAGTTACAGTGTCCAAGGTGCTAAACATCATATATTCTATGGGGTGTCATAAGCAAGTCATTAGAATACTTTACTACTAAAGTTATGACATATGCATTCAATACTTGAATAAACAAAGATAAAATAAAGCTATCTCTTGGGTTTCACTAACAAATACATTGGAAGACTTGACTATTGTTGTTAAAATACATATGCATTACATTGTATAGAGCCACAAACCACACTAGTAAAATAAAAACATGCTTACATGGGATTCAAACCAATGGCTGTCATAATTTGATAGTGCAAACCCAACACCTTACCAACTGTGCCAACAGTCTGCCTACAAACTGCACAATTAATCAGAAATTTAAGTAAATCAGCTACAGTGTCCAAGTTACTAAACATGATATATTCTATGGGGTGTCATAAGCAAGTCATTAGAATACTTTACTACTAAAGTTATAAGACATATGCATTCAATATTTCAGTAAACAAAGAGAAAATAAAGCTATCTATTGGGTTTCACTAAGACTCCATTGGAAGACTTGACTATTGTTGTTAAAAGACATATGCATTCATATTACAGAGCCACAAACCACAATGCAGACTTGTAAAATAAATATATGCTTACATGGTATTCGAACCAATGACTGTCTTAATTTGATAGTGCAAACCCAACACCTTACATACTGTGCTAACCAGTCTATTCATAACAATCGCACAATTTATCAGAGATTTAAGTAAATAAGCTACAGTGTCCAAGGTGCTAAACATCATATATTTTATGGGGTCTCATAAGCAAGTCATTAGAATTCTTTACTACTAAAGTTATGATATATGCATTCAATATTTGAATAAACAAAGATAAAATAAAGCTATCTCTTGGGGTTCACTAACAAATACATTGGAAGACTTGACTATTGTTGTTAAAAGACATATGCATTCATATTATAGAGCCACAAACCACAATGCAGACTTGTAAAATAAATATATGCTTACATGGTATTTGAACCAATGACAGGCTTAATTTGATAGTGCAAACTCAACACCTTACCTACTGTGCTAACCAGTCTAATCATAACAATCCCACTATTTATCAGAGATTTAAGTAAATAAGCTACAGTGTCCAAGTACTAAACATCATATATTCTATGGGGTGTCATAAGCAAGACATTAGAATACTTTACTACTAAAGTTATGACATATGCATTCAATACTTGAATAAACAAAGATAAAATAAAGCTATCTCTTGTGTTTCACTAACAAATACATTGGAAGACTTGACTATTGTTGTTAAAATACATATGCATTACATTGTATAGAGCCACAAACCACACTAGTAAAATAAAAACATGCTTACATGGGATTCAAACCAATGGCTGTCATAATTTGATAGTTCAAACCCAACACCTTACCAACTGTGCCAAACAGTCTGCATACAAACTGCACAATTAATCAGAAATTTAAGTAAATCAGCTACAGTGTCCAAGGTTCTAAACATCATATATTCAATGGGGTGTCATAAGCAAGTCATTAGAATACTTTACTACTAAAGTTATGACATATGCATTCAATACTTGAATAAACAAAGATAAAATAAAGCTATCTCTTGGGTTTCACTAACAAATACATTGGAAGACTTGACTATTGTTGTTAAAATACATATGCATTGCATTGTATAGAGCCACAACCCACACTAGTAAAATAAAAACATGCTTACATGGGATTCAAACCAATAGCTGTCATAATTTGATAGTGCAAACATAACACCTTACCAACTGTGCCAAACAGTCTGCATACAAACTGCACAATTAATCAGAAATTTAAGTAAATCAGCTACAGTGTCCAAGTTACTAAACATCATATATTCTATGGGGTGTCATAAGCAAGTCATTGGAATACTTTACTACTAAAGTTATAAGACATATGCATTCAATATTTCAGTAAACAAAGAGAAAATAAAGCTATCTATTGGGTTTCACTAAGACTCCATTGGAAGACTTGACTATTGTTGTTAAAAGACATATGCATTCATATTACAGAGCCACAAACCACAATGCAGACTTGTGAAATAAATATATGCTTACATGGTATTCGAACCAATGACTGTCTTAATTTGATAGTGCAAACCCAACACCTTACATACTGTGCTAACCAGTCTATTCATAATAATAGCATAATTTATCAGAGATTTAAGTAAATAAGCTACAGTGTCCAAGGTGCTAAACATCATATATTTTATGGGGTCTCATAAGCAAGTCATTGGAATTATTTACTACTAAAGTTATGATATATGCATTCAATATTTGAATAAACAAAGATAAAATAAAGCTATCTCTTGGGTTTCACTAACAAATACATTGGAAGACTTGACTATTGTTGTTAAAAGACATATGCATTCATATTATAGAGCCACAAACCACAATGCAGACTTGTAAAATAAATATATGCTTACATGGTATTCGAACCAATGACAGTCTTAATTTGATAGTGCAAACCCAACACCTTACATACTGTGCTAACCAGTCTATTCATAACAATCGCACAATTTATCAGAGATTTAAGTAAATAAGCTACAGTGTCCAAGGTGCTAAACATCATATATTTTATGGGGTGTCATAAGCAAGTCATTAGAATTCTTTACTACTAAAGTTATGACATATGCATTCAATATTTGAATAAACAAAGATAAAATAAAGCTATCTCTTGGGTTTCACTAACAAATACATTGGAAGACTTGACTATTGTTGTTAAAAGACATATGCATTCATATTATAGAGCCACAAACCACAATGCAGATTTGTAAAATAAATATATGCCTACATGGTATTCAAACCAATGACAGTCTTAATTTGATAGTGCAAACCCAACACCTTACCTACTGTGCTAACCAGTTTATTCATAACAATCCCACTATTTATCAGAGACTTAAGTAAATAAGCTACAGTGTCCAAGGTGCTAAACATCATATATTCTATGGGGTGTCATAAGCAAGTCATTAGAATACTTTACTACTAAAGTTATGACATATGCATTCAATACTTGAATAAACAAAGATAAAATAAAGCTATCTCTTGGGTTTCACTAACAAATACATTGGAAGACTTGACTATTGTTGTTAAAATACATGTGCATTACATTGTATAGAGCCACAAACCACACTAGTAAAATAAAAACATGCTTACATGGGATTCAAACCAATGGCTGTCATAATTTGATAGTGCAAACCCAACACCTTACCAACTGTGCCAAACAGTCTGCATACAAACTGCACAATTAATCAGAAATTTAAGTAAATCAGCTACAGTGTCCAAGGTTCTAAACATCATATATTCTATGGGGTGTCATAAGCAAGTCATTAGAATACTTTACTACTAAAGTTATAAGACATATGCATTCAATATTTCAGTAAACAAAGAGAAAATAAAGCTATCTATTGGGTTTCACTAAGACTCCATTGGAAGACTTGACTATTGTTGTTAAAAGACATATGCATTCATATTACAGAGCCACAAACCACAATGCAGACTTGTAAAATAAATATATGCTTACATGGTATTCGAACCAATGACTGTCTTACTTCGATAGCGCAAACCCAACACCTTACATACTGTGCTAACCAGTCTATTCATAATAATCGCTCAATTTATCAGAGATTTAAGTAAATAAGCTACAGTGTCCAAGGTGCTAAACATCATATATTTTATGGGGTCTCATAAGCAAGTCATTAGAATTCTTTACTACTATAGTTATGATATATGCATTCAATATTTGAATAAACACAGATAAAATAAAGCTATCTCTTGGGTTTCACTAACAAATACATTGGAAGACTTGACTATTGTTGTTAAAAGACATATGCATTCATATTATAGAGCCACAAACCACAATGCAGATTTGTAAAATAAATATATGCTTACATGGTATTCGAACCAATGACAGTCATAATTTGATAGTGCAAACCCAACACCTTACCTACTGTGCTAACCAGTCTATTCATAACTATCCCACTATTTATCAGAGATTTAAGTAAATAAGTTACAGTGTCCAAGGTGCTGAACATCATATATTCTATGGGGTGTCATAAGCAAGTCATTAGAATACTTTACTACTAAAGTTATGACATATGCATTCAATACTTGAATAAACAAAGATAAAATAAAGCTATCTCTTGGGTTTCACTAACAAATACATTGGAAGACTTGACTATTGTTGTTAAAATACATATGCATTACATTGTATAGAGCCACAAACCACACTAGTAAAATAAAAACATGCTTACATGGGATTCAAACCAATGGCTGTCATAATTTGATAGTGCAAACCCAACACCTTACCAACTGTGCCAAACAGTCTGCATACAAACTGCACAATTAATCAGAAATTTAAGTAAATCAGCTACAGTGTCCAAGTTACTAAACATGATATATTCTATGGGGTGTCATAAGCAAGTCATTAGAATACTTTACTACTAAAGTTATAAGACACATGCATTCAATATTTCAGTAAACAAAGAGAAAATAAAGCTATCTATTGGGTTTCACTAAGACTCCATTGGAAGACTTGACTATTGTTGTTAAAAGACATATGCATTCATATTACAGAGCCACAAACCACAATGCAGACTTGTAAAATAAATATATGCTTACATGGTATTCGAACCAATGACTGTCTTAATTTGATAGTGCAAACCCAACACCTTACATACTGTGCTAACCAGTCTATTCATAACAATCACACAATTTATCAGAGATTTACGTAAATAAGCTACAGTGTCCAAGGTGCTAAACATCATATATTTTATGGGGTCTCATAAGCAAGTCATTAGAATTCTTTACTACTATAGTTATGATATATGCATTCAATATTTGAATAAACAAAGATAAAATAAAGCTATCTCTTGGGTTTCACTAACAAATACATTGGAAGACTTGACTATTGTTGTTAAAAGACATATGCATTCATATTATAGAGCCACAAACCACAATGCAGACTTGTAAAATAAATATATGCTTACATGGTATTCGAACCAATGACAGGCTTAATTTGATAGTGCAAACCCAACACCTTACCTACTGTGCTAACCAGTCTATTCATAACAATCCCACTATTTATCAGAGATTTAAGTAAATAAGCTACAGTGTCCAAGTACTAAACATCATATATTCTATGGGGTGTCATAAGCAAGACATTAGAATACTTTACTACTAAAGTTATGACATATGCATTCAATACTTGAATAAACAAAGATAAAATAAAGCTATCTCTTGGGTTTCACTAACAAATACATTGGAAGACTTGACTATTGTTGTTAAAAGACATATGCATTCATATTACAGAGCCACAAACCACAATGCAGACTTGTAAAATAAATATATGCTTACATGGTATTCGAACCAATGACTGTCTTAATTTGATAGTGCAAACCCAACACCTTACATACTGTGCTAACCAGTCTATTCATAACAATCGCACAATTTATCAGAGATTTAAGTAAATAAGCTACAGTGTCCAAGGTGCTAAACATCATATATTTTATGGGGTCTCATAAGCAAGTCATTAGAATTCTTTACTACTAAAGTTATGATATATGCATTCAATATTTGAATAAACAAAGATAAAATAAAGCTATCTCTTGGGTTTCACTAACAAATACATTGGAAGACTTGACTATTGTTGTTAAAAGACATATGCATTCATATTATAGAGCCACAAACCACAATGCAGACTTGTAAAATAAATATATGCTTACATGGTATTCGAACCAATGACAGGCTTAATTTGATAGTGCAAACCCAACACCTTACCTACTGTGCTAACCAGTCTATTCATAACAATCCTACTATTTATCAGAGATTTAAGTAAATAAGCTACAGTGTCCAAGTACTAAACATCATATATTCTATGGGGTGTCATAAGCAAGACATTAGAATACTTTACTACTAAAGTTATGACATATGCATTCAATACTTGAATAAACAAAGATAAAATAAAGCTATCTCTTGTGTTTCACTAACAAATACATTGGAAGACTTGACTATTGTTGTTAAAATACATGTGCATTACATTGTATAGAGCCACAAACCACACTAGTAAAATAAAAACATGCTTACATGGGATTCAAACCAATGGCTGTCATAATTTGATAGTGCAAACCCAACACCTTACCAACTGTGCCAAACAGTCTGCATACAAACTGCACAATTAATCAGAAATTTAAGTAAATCAGCTACAGTGTCCAAGGTTCTAAACATCATATATTCTATGGGGTGTCATAAGCAAGTCATTAGAATACTTTACTACTAAAGTTATAAGACATATGCATTCAATATTTCAGTAAACAAAGAGAAAATAAAGCTATCTATTGGGTTTCACTAAGACTCCATTGGAAGACTTGACTATTGTTGTTAAAAGACATATGCATTCATATTACAGAGCCACAAACCACAATGCAGACTTGTAAAATAAATATATGCTTACATGGTATTCGAACCAATGACTGTCTTACTTCGATAGCGCAAACCCAACACCTTACATACTGTGCTAACCAGTCTATTCATAATAATCGCTCAATTTATCAGAGATTTAAGTAAATAAGCTACAGTGTCCAAGGTGCTAAACATCATATATTTTATGGGGTCTCATAAGCAAGTCATTAGAATTCTTTACTACTATAGTTATGATATATGCATTCAATATTTGAATAAACACAGATAAAATAAAGCTATCTCTTGGGTTTCACTAACAAATACATTGGAAGACTTGACTATTGTTGTTAAAAGACATATGCATTCATATTATAGAGCCACAAACCACAATGCAGATTTGTAAAATAAATATATGCTTACATGGTATTCGAACCAATGACAGTCATAATTTGATAGTGCAAACCCAACACCTTACCTACTGTGCTAACCAGTCTATTCATAACGATCCCACTATTTATCAGAGATTTAAGTAAATAAGTTACAGTGTCCAAGGTGCTGAACATCATATATTCTATGGGGTGTCATAAGCAAGTCATTAGAATACTTTACTACTAAAGTTATGACATATGCATTCAATACTTGAATAAACAAAGATAAAATAAAGCTATCTCTTGGGTTTCACTAACAAATACATTGGAAGACTTGACTATTGTTGTTAAAATACATATGCATTACATTGTATAGAGCCACAAACCACACTAGTAAAATAAAAACATGCTTACATGGGATTCAAACCAATGGCTGTCATAATTTGATAGTGCAAACCCAACACCTTACCAACTGTGCCAAACAGTCTGCATACAAACTGCACAATTAATCAGAAATTTAAGTAAATCAGCTACAGTGTCCAAGTTACTAAACATGATATATTCTATGGGGTGTCATAAGCAAGTCATTAGAATACTTTACTACTAAAGTTATAAGACACATGCATTCAATATTTCAGTAAACAAAGAGAAAATAAAGCTATCTATTGGGTTTCACTAAGACTCCATTGGAAGACTTGACTATTGTTGTTAAAAGACATATGCATTCATATTACAGAGCCACAAACCACAATGCAGACTTGTAAAATAAATATATGCTTACATGGTATTCGAACCAATGACTGTCTTAATTTGATAGTGCAAACCCAACACCTTACATACTGTGCTAACCAGTCTATTCATAACAATCACACAATTTATCAGAGATTTACGTAAATAAGCTACAGTGTCCAAGGTGCTAAACATCATATATTTTATGGGGTCTCATAAGCAAGTCATTAGAATTCTTTACTACTATAGTTATGATATATGCATTCAATATTTGAATAAACAAAGATAAAATAAAGCTATCTCTTGGGTTTCACTAACAAATACATTGGAAGACTTGACTATTGTTGTTAAAAGACATATGCATTCATATTATAGAGCCACAAACCACAATGCAGACTTGTAAAATAAATATATGCTTACATGGTATTCGAACCAATGACAGGCTTAATTTGATAGTGCAAACCCAACACCTTACCTACTGTGCTAACCAGTCTATTCATAACAATCCCACTATTTATCAGAGATTTAAGTAAATAAGCTACAGTGTCCAAGTACTAAACATCATATATTCTATGGGGTGTCATAAGCAAGACATTAGAATACTTTACTACTAAAGTTATGACATATGCATTCAATACTTGAATAAACAAAGATAAAATAAAGCTATCTCTTGGGTTTCACTAACAAATACATTGGAAGACTTGACTATTGTTGTTAAAATACATATGCATTACATTGTATAGAGCCACAAACCACACTAGTAAAATAAAAACATGATTACATGGGATTCAAACCAATAGCTGTCATAATTTGATAGTGCAAACATAACACCTTACCAACTGTGCTAAACAGTCTGCATACAAACTGCACAATTAATCAGAAATTTAAGTAAATCAGCTACAGTGTCCAAGTTACTAAACATGATATATTCTATGGGGTGTCATAAGCAAGTCATTAGAATACTTTACTACTAAAGTTATAAGACATATGCATTCAATATTTCAGTAAACAAAGAGAAAATAAAGCTATCTATTGGGTTTCACTAAGACTCCATTGGAAGACTTGACTATTGTTGTTAAAAGACATATGCATTCATATTACAGAGCCACAAACCACAATGCAGACTTGTAAAATAAATATATGCTTACATGGTATTCGAACCAATGACAGTCTTAATTTGATAGTGCAAACCCAACACCTTACATACTGTGCTAACCAGTCTATTCATAACAATTGCACAATTTATCAGAGATTTAAGTAAATAAGCTACAGTGTCCAAGGTGCTAAACATCATATATTTTATGGGGTCTCATAAGCAAGTCATTAGAATTCTTTACTACTAAAGTTATGATATATGCATTCAATATTTGAATAAACACAGATAAAATAAAGCTATCTCTTGGGTTTCACTAACAAATACATTGGAAGACTTGACTATTGTTGTTAAAAGACATATGCATTCATATTATAGAGCCACAAACCACAATGCAGATTTGTAAAATAAATATATGCTTACATGGTATTCGAATCAATGACAGTCATAATTTGATAGTGCAAACCCAACACCTTACCTACTGTGCTAACCAGTCTATTCATAACGATCCCACTATTTATCAGAGATTTAAGTAAATAAGTTACAGTGTCCAAGGTGCTGTACATCATATATTCTATGGGGTGTCATAAGCAAGTCATTAGAATACTTTACTACTAAAGTTATAAGACATATGCATTCAATATTTCAGTAAACAAAGAGAAAATAAGGCTATCTATTGGGTTTCACTAAAACTCCATTGGAAGACTTGACTATTGTTGTTAAAAGACATATGCATTCATATTACAGAGCCACAAACCACAATGCAGACTTGTAAAATAAATATATGCTTACATGGTATTCGAACCAATGACTGGCTTAATTTGATAGTGCAAACCCAACACCTTACCTACTGTGCTAACCAGTCTATTCATAACAATCCCACTATTTATCAGAGATTTAAGTAAATAAGCTACAGTGTCCAAGTACTAAACATCATATATTCTATGGGGTGTCATAAGCAAGACATTAGAATACTTTACTACTAAAGTTATGACATATGCATTCAATACTTGAATAAACAAAGATAAAATAAAGCTATCTCTTGGGTTTCACTAACAAATACATTGGAAGACTTGACTATTGTTGTTAAAATACATATGCATTACATTGTATAGAGCCACAAACCACACTAGTAAAATAAAAACATGATTACATGGGATTCAAACCAATAGCTGTCATAATTTGATAGTGCAAACATAACACCTTACCAACTGTGCTAAACAGTCTGCATACAAACTGCACAATTAATCAGAAATTTAAGTAAATCAGCTACAGTGTCCAAGTTACTAAACATGATATATTCTATGGGGTGTCATAAGCAAGTCATTAGAATACTTTACTACTAAAGTTATAAGACATATGCATTCAATATTTCAGTAAACAAAGAGAAAATAAAGCTATCTATTGGGTTTCACTAAGACTCCATTGGAAGACTTGACTATTGTTGTTAAAAGACATATGCATTCATATTACAGAGCCACAAACCACAATGCAGACTTGTAAAATAAATATATGCTTACATGGTATTCGAACCAACGACAGTCTTAATTTGATAGTGCAAACCCAACACCTTACATACTGTGCTAACCAGTCTATTCATAACAATTGCACAATTTATCAGAGATTTAAGTAAATAAGCTACAGTGTCCAAGGTGCTAAACATCATATATTTTATGGGGTGTCATTAGCAAGTCTTTAGAATTCTTTACTACTAAAGTTATGACATATGCATTCAATATTTGAATAAACAAAGATAAAATAAAGCTATCTCCTGGGTTTCACTAACAAATACATTGGAAGACTTGACTATTGTTGTTAAAATACATATGCATTACATTGTATAGAGCCACAAACCACACTAGTAAAATAAAAACATGCTTACATGGGATTTAAACCAATGGCTGTCATAATTTGATAGTGCAAACCCAACACCTTACCAACTGTGCCAAACAGTCTGCATACAAACTGCACAATTAATCAGAAATTTAAGTAAATCAGCTACAGTGTCCAAGTTACTAAACATGATATATTCTATGGGGTGTCATAAGCAAGTCATTAGAATACTTTACTACTAAAGTTATAAGACATATGCATTCAATATTTCAGTAAACAAAGAGAAAATAAGGCTATCTATTGGGTTTCACTAAAACTCCATTGGAAGACTTGACTATTGTTGTTAAAAGACATATGCATTCATATTACAGAGCCACAAACCACAATGCAGACCTGTAAAATAAATATATGCTTACATGGTATTCGAACCAATGACTGTCTTAATTTGATAGTGCAAACCCAATACCTTACATACTGTGCTAACCAGTCTATTCATAACAATTGCACAATTTATCAGAGATTTAAGTAAATAAGCTACAGTGTCCAAGGTGCCAAACATCATATATTTTATGGGGTCTCATAAGCAAGTCATTAGAATTCTTTACTACTAAAGTTATGATATATGCATTCAATATTTGAATAAACAAAGATAAAATAAAGCTATCTCTTGGGTTTCACTAACAAATACATTGGAAGACTTGACTATTGTTGTTAAAAGACATATGCATTCATATTATAGAGCCACAAACCACAATGCAGACTTGTAAAATAAATATATGCTTAGATGGTATTCGATCCAATGACAGTCTTAATTTGATAGTGCAAACCCAACACCTTACCTACTGTGCTAACCAGTTTATTCATAACAATCCCACTATTTATCAGAGATTTAGGTAAATAAGCTACAGTGTCCAAGTACTAAACATCATATATTCTATGGGGTGTCATAAGCAAGTCATTAGAATACTTTACTACTAAAGTTATGACATATGCATTCAATACTTGAATAAACAAAGATAAAATAAAGCTATCTCTTGTGTTTCACTAACAAATACTTTGGAAGACTTGACTATTGTTAAAATACATATGCATTACATTGTATAGAGCCACAAACCACACTAGTAAAATAAAAACATGCTTACATGGGATTCAAACCAATGGCTGTCATTATTTGATAGTGCAAACCCAACACCTTACCAACTGTGCCAAACAGTCTGCATACAAACTGCACAATTAATCAGAAATTTAAGTAAATCAGCTACAGTGTCCAAGGTTCTAAACATCATATATTCAATGGGGTGTCATAAGCAAGTCATTAGAATACTTTACTACTAAAGTTATGACATATGCATTCAATACTTGAATAAACAAAGATAAAATAAAGCTATCTCTTGGGTTTCACTAACAAATACATTGGAAGACTTGACTATTGTTGTTAAAATACATATGCATTACATTGTATAGAGCCACAAACCACACTAGTAAAAAAAAAACATGCTTACATGGGATTCAAACCAATAGCTGTCATAATTTGATAGTGCAAACATAACACCTTACCAACTGTGCCAAACAGTCTGCATACAAACTGCACAATTAATCAGAAATTTAAGTAAATCAGCTACAGTGTCCAAGTTACTAAACATGATATATTCTATGGGGTGTCATAAGCAAGTCATTAGAATACTTTACTACTAAAGTTATAAGACATATGCATTCAATATTTCAGTAAACAAAGAGAAAATAAAGCTATCTATTGGGTTTCACTAAGACTCCATTGGAAGACTTGACTATTGTTGTTAAAAGACATATGCATTCATATTACAGAGCCACAAACCACAATGCAGACTTGTAAAATAAATATATGCTTACATGGTATTCGAACCAATGACAGTCTTAATTTGATAGTGCAAACCCAACACCTTACATACTGTGCTAACCAGTCTATTCATAACAATCGCCCAATTTATCAGAGATTTAAGTAAATAAGCTACAGTGTCCAAGGTGCTAAACATCATATATTTTATGGGGTGTCATAAGCAAGTCATTAGAATTCTTTACTACTAAAGTTATGACATATGCATTCAATATTTGAATAAACAAAGATAAAATAAAGCTATCTCTTGGGTTTCACTAACAAATACATTGGAAGACTTGACTATTGTTGTTAAAAGACATATGCATTCATATTATAGAGCCACAAACCACAATGCAGATTTGTAAAATAAATATATGCTTACATGGTATTCGAACCAATGACAGTCTTAATTTGATAGTGCAAACCCAACACCTTACCTACTGTGCTAACCAGTCTATTCATAACGATCCCACTATTTATCAGAGATTTAAGTAAATAAGTTACAGTGTCCAAGGTGCTAAACATTATATATTCTATGGGGTGTCATAAGCAAGTCATTAGAATTCTTTACTACTAAAGTTATGACATATGCATTCAATACTTGAATAAACAAAGATAAAATAAAGCTATCTCTTGTGTTTCACTAACAAATACATTGGAAGACTTGACTATTGTTGTTAAAATACATATGCATTACATTGTATAGAGCCACAAACCACACTAGTAAAATAAAAACATGCTTACATGGGATTCAAACCAATGGCTGTCATAATTTGATAGTGCAAACCCAACAATTTACCAACTGTGCCAAACAGTCTGCATACAAACTGCACAATTAATCAGAAATTTAAGTAAATCAGCTACAGTGTCCAAGGTTCTAAACATCATATATTCAATGGGGTGTCATAAGCAAGTCATTAGAATACTTTACTACTAAAGTTATGACATATGCATTCAATACTTGAATAAACAAAGATAAAATAAAGCTATCTCTTGGGTTTCACTAACAAATACATTGGAAGACTTGACTATTGTTGTTAAAATACATATGCATTGCATTGTATAGAGCCACAACCCACACTAGTAAAATAAAAACATGCTTACATGGGATTCAAACCAATAGCTGTCATAATTTGATAGTGCAAACATAACACCTTACCAACTGTGCCAAACAGTCTGCATACAAACTGCACAATTAATCAGAAATTTAAGTAAATCAGCTACAGTGTCCAAGTTACTAAACATGATATATTCTATGGGGTGTCATAAGCAAGTCATTAGAATACTTTACTACTAAAGTTATAAGACATATGCATTCAATATTTCAGTAAACAAAGAGAAAATAAAGCTATCTATTGGGTTTCACTAAGACTCCATTGGAAGACTTGACTATTGTTGTTAAAAGACATATGCATTCATATTACAGAGCCACAAACCACAATGCAGACTTGTAAAATAAATATATGCTTACATGGTATTCGAACCAATGACAGTCTTAATTTGATAGTGCAAACCCAACACCTTACATACTGTGCTAACCAGTCTATTCATAACAATCGCCCAATTTATCAGAGATTTAAGTAAATAATCTACAGTGTCCTAGGTGCTAAACATCATATATTTTATGGGGTGTCATAAGCAAGTCATTAGAATTCTTTACTACTAAAGTTATGACATATGCATTCAATATTTGAATAAACAAAGATAAAATAAAGCTATCTCTTGGGTTTCACTAACAAATACATTGGAAGACTTGACTATTGTTGTTAAAAGACATATGCATTCATATTATAGAGCCACAAACCACAATGCAGATTTGTAAAATAAATATATGCTTACATGGTATTCGAACCAATGACAGTCTTAATTTGATAGTGCAAACCCAACACCTTACCTACTGTGCTAACCAGTCTATTCATAACGGTCCCACTATTTATCAGAGATTTAAGTAAATAAGTTACAGTGTCCAAGGTGCTAAACATTATATATTCTATGGGGTGTCATAAGCAAGTCATTAGAATTCTTTACTACTAAAGTTATGACATATGCATTCAATACTTGAATAAACAAAGATAAAATAAAGCTATCTCTTGTGTTTCACTAACAAATACATTGGAAGACTTGACTATTGTTGTTAAAATACATATGCATTACATTGTATAGAGCCACAAACCACACTAGTAAAATAAAAACATGCTTACATGGGATTCAAACCAATGGCTGTCATAATTTGATAGTGCAAACCCAACAATTTACCAACTGTGCCAAACAGTCTGCATACAAACTGCACAATTAATCAGAAATTTAAGTAAATCAGCTACAGTGTCCAAGGTTCTAAACATCATATATTCAATGGGGTGTCATAAGCAAGTCATTAGAATACTTTACTACTAAAGTTATGACATATGCATTCAATACTTGAATAAACAAAGATAAAATAAAGCTATCTCTTGGGTTTCACTAACAAATACATTGGAAGACTTGACTATTGTTGTTAAAAGACATATGCATTCATATTATAGAGCCACAAACCACAATGCAGACTTGTAAAATAAATATATGCTTACATGGTATTCGAACCAATGACAGTCTTAATTTGATAGTGCAAACCCAACACATTACATACTGTGCTAACCAGTCTATTCATAACAATCGCACAATTTATCAGAGATTTAAGTAAATAAGCTACAGTGTCCAAGGTGCAAAACATCATATATTTTATGGGGTGTCATAAGCAAGTCATTAGAATTCTTTACTACTAAAGTTATGACATATGCATTCAATATTTGAATAAACAAAGATAAAATAAAGCTATCTCTTGGGTTTCACTAACAAATACATTGGAAGACTTGACTATTGTTGTTAAAAGACATATGCATTCATATTATAGAGCCACAAACCACAATGCAGATTTGTAAAATAAATATATGCTTACATGGTATTCAAACCAATGACTGTCTTAATTTGATAGTGCAAACCCAACACCTTACCTACTGTGCTAACCAGTTTATTCATAACAATCCCACTATTTATCAGAGATTTAAGTAAATAAGCTACAGTGCCCAAGGTGCTAAACATCATATATTCTATGGGGTGTCATAAGCAAGACATTAGAATACTTTACTACTAAAGTTATGACATATGCATTCAATACTTGAATAAACAAAGATAAAATAAAGCTATCTCTTGGGTTTCACTAACAAATACATTGGAAGACTTGACTATTGTTAAAATACATATGCATTACATTGTATAGAGCCACAAACCACACTAGTAAAATAAAAACATGCTTACATGGGATTCAAACCAATGGCTGTCATAATTTGATAGTGCAAACCCAACACCTTACCAACTGTGCCAAACAGTCTGCATACAAACTGCACAATTAATCAGAAATTTAAGTAAATCAGCTACAGTGTCCAAGTTACTAAACATGATATATTCTATGGGGTGTCATAAGCAAGTCATTAGAATACTTTACTACTAAAGTTATAAGACATATGCATTCAATATTTCAGTAAACAAAGAGAAAATAAACCTATCTATTGGGTTTCACTAAGACTCCATTGGAAGACTTGACTATTGTTGTTAAAAGACATATGCATTCATATTACAGAGCCACAAACCACAATGCAGACTTGTAAAATAAATATATGCTTACATGGTATTCGAACCAATGACTGTCTTAATTTGATAGTGCAAACCCAACACCTTACATACTGTGCTAACCAGTCTATTCAAAACAATCGCACAATTTATCAGAGATTTCAGTAAATAAGCTACAGTGTCCAAGGTGCTAAACATCATATATTTTATGGGGTCTCATAAGCAAGTCATTAGAATTCTTTACTACTAAAGTTATGATATATGCATTCAATATTTGAATAAACAAAGATAAAATAAAGCTATCTCTTGGGTTTCACTAACAAATACATTGGAAGACTTGACTATTGTTGTTAAAAGACATATGCATTCATATTATAGAGCCACAAACCACAATGCAGACTTGTAAAATAAATATATGCTTACATGGTATTCGAACCAATGACAGGCTTAATTTGATAGTGCAAACCCAACACCTTACCTACTGTGCTAACCAGTCTATTCATAACAATCCCACTATTTATCAGAGATTTAAGTAAATAAGCTACAGTGTCCAAGTACTAAACATCATATATTCTATGGGGTGTCATAAGCAAGACATTAGAATACTTTACTACTAAAGTTATGACATATGCATTCAATACTTGAATAAACAAAGATAAAATAAAGCTATCTCTTGTGTTTCACTAACAAATACATTGGAAGACTTGACTATTGTTGTTAAAATACATGTGCATTACATTGTATAGAGCCACAAACCACACTAGTAAAATAAAAACATGCTTACATGGGATTCAAACCAATGGCTGTCATAATTTGATAGTGCAAACCCAACACCTTACCAACTGTGCCAAACAGTCTGCATACAAACTGCACAATTAATCAGAAATTTAAGTAAATCAGCTACAGTGTCCAAGGTTCTAAACATCATATATTCTATGGGGTGTCATAAGCAAGTCATTAGAATACTTTACTACTAAAGTTATAAGACATATGCATTCAATATTTCAGTAAACAAAGAGAAAATAAAGCTATCTATTGGGTTTCACTAAGACTCCATTGGAAGACTTGACTATTGTTGTTAAAAGACATATGCATTCATATTACAGAGCCACAAACCACAATGCAGACTTGTAAAATAAATATATGCTTACATGGTATTCGAACCAATGACTGTCTTACTTCGATAGCGCAAACCCAACACCTTACATACTGTGCTAACCAGTCTATTCATAACAATCGCTCAATTTATCAGAGATTTAAGTAAATAAGCTACAGTGTCCAAGGTGCTAAACATCATATATTTTATGGGGTCTCATAAGCAAGTCATTAGAATTCTTTACTACTAAAGTTATGATATATGCATTCAATATTTGAATAAACACAGATAAAATAAAGCTATCTCTTGGGTTTCACTAACAAATACATTGGAAGACTTGACTATTGTTGTTAAAAGACATATGCATTCATATTATAGAGCCACAAACCACAATGCAGATTTGTAAAATAAATATATGCTTACATGGTATTCGAACCAATGACAGTCATAATTTGATAGTGCAAACTCAACACCTTACCTACTGTGCTAACCAGTCTATTCATAATGATCCCACTATTTATCAGAGATTTAAGTAAATAAGTTACAGTGTCCAAGGTGCTAAACATCATATATTCTATGGGGTGTCATAAGCAAGTCATTAGAATACTTTACTACTAAAGTTATGACATATGCATTCAATACTTGAATAAACAAAGATAAAATAAAGCTATCTCTTGGGTTTCACTAACAAATACATTGGAAGACTTGACTATTGTTGTTAAAATACATATGCATTACATTGTATAGAGCCACAAACCACACTAGTAAAATAAAAACATGCTTACATGGGATTCAAACCAATGGCTGTCATAATTTGATAGTGCAAACCCAACACCTTACCAACTGTGCCAAACAGTCTGCATACAAACTGCACAATTAATCAGAAATTTAAGTAAATCAGCTACAGTGTCCAAGTTACTAAACATGATATATTCTATGGGGTGTCATAAGCAAGTCATTAGAATACTTTACTACTAAAGTTATAAGACATATGCATTCAATATTTCAGTAAACAAAGAGAAAATAAAGCTATCTATTGGGTTTCACTAAGACTCCATTGGAAGACTTGACTATTGTTGTTAAAAGACATATGCATTCATATTACAGAGCCACAAACCACAATGCAGACTTGTAAAATAAATATATGCTTACATGGTATTCGAACCAATGACTGTCTTAATTTGATAGTGCAAACCCAACACCTTACATACTGTGCTAACCAGTCTATTCATAACATTCGCACAATTTATCAGAGATTTAAGTAAATAAGCTACAGTGTCCAAGGTGCCAAACATCATATATTTTATGGGGTCTCATAAGCAAGTCATTAGAATTCTTTACTACTAAAGTTATGATATATGCATTCAATATTTGAATAAACAAAGATAAAATAAAGCTATCTCTTGGGTTTCACTAACAAATACATTGGAAGACTTGACTATTGTTGTTAAAAGACATATGCATTCATATTATAGAGCCACAAACCACAATGCAGACTTGTAAAATAAATATATGCTTACATGGTATTTGAACCAATGACAGGCTTAATTTGATAGTGCAAACCCAACACCTTACCTACTGTGCTAACCAGTCTATTCATAACAATCCCACTATTTATTAGAGATTTAAGTAAATAAGCTACAGTGTCCAAGTACTAAACATCATATATTCTATGGGGTGTCATAAGCAAGACATTAGAATACTTTACTACTAAAGTTATGACATATGCATTCAATACTTGAATAAACAAAGATAAAATAAAGCTATCTCTTGTGTTTCACTAACAAATACATTGGAAGACTTGACTATTGTTGTTAAAATACATATGCATTACATTGTATAGAGCCACAAACCACACTAGTAAAATAAAAACATGCTTACATGGGATTCAAACCAATGGCTGTCATAATTTGATAGTGCAAACCCAACACCTTACCAACTGTGCCAAACAGTCTGCATACAAACTGCACAATTAATCAGAAATTTAAGTAAATCAGCTACAGTGTCCAAGGTTCTAAACATCATATATTCAATGGGGTGTCATAAGCAAGTCATTAAAATACTTTACTACTAAAGTTATGACATATGCATTCAATACTTGAATAAACAAAGATAAAATAAAGCTATCTCTTGGGTTTCACTAACAAATACATTGGGAGACTTGACTATTGTTGTTAAAATACATATGCATTACATTGTATAGAGCCACAACCCACACTAGTAAAATAAAAACATGCTTACATGGGATTCAAACCAATAGCTGTCATAATTTGATAGTGCAAACATAACACCTTACCAACTGTGCCAAACAGTCTGCATACAAACTGCACAATTAATCAGAAATTTAAGTAAATCAGCTACAGTGTCCAAGTTACTAAACATCATATATTCTATGGGGTGTCATAAGCAAGTCATTAGAATACTTTACTACTAAAGTTATAAGACAAATGCATTCAATATTTCAGTAAACAAAGAGAAAATAAAGCTATCTATTGGGTTTCACTAAGACTCCATTGGAAGACTTGACTATTGTTGTTAAAAGACATATGCATTCATATTACAGAGCCACAAACCACAATGCAGACTTGTAAAATAAATATATGCTTACATGGTATTCGAACCAATGACTGTCTTAATTTGATAGTGCAAACCCAACACCTTACATACTGTGCTAACCAGTCTATTCATAACAATCGCACAATTTATCAGAGATTTAAGTAAATAAGCTACAGTGTCCAAGGTGCTAAACATCATATATTTTATGGGGTCTCATAAGCAAGTCATTAGAATTCTTTACTACTAAAGTTATGATATATGCATTCAATATTTGAATAAACAAAGATAAAATAAAGCTATCTCTTGGGTTTCACTAACAAATACATTGGAAGACTTGACTATTGTTGTTAAAAGACATATGCATTCATATTATAGAGCCACAAACCACAATGCAGACTTGTAAAATTAATATATGCTTACATGGTATTCGAACCAATGACAGGCTTAATTTGATAGTGCAAACCCAACACCTTACCTACTGTGCTAACCTGTCTATTCATAACAATCCCACTATTTATTAGAGATTTAAGTAAATAAGCTACAGTGTCCAAGTACTAAACATCATATATTCTATGGGGTGTCATAAGCAAGACATTAGAATACTTTACTACTAAAGTTATGACATATGCATTCAATACTTGAATAAACAAAGATAAAATAAAGCTATCTCTTGTGTTTCACTAACAAATACATTGGAAGACTTGACTATTGTTGTTAAAATACATATGCATTACATTGTATAGAGCCACAAACCACACTTGTAAAATAAAAACATGCTTACATGGGATTCAAACCAATGGCTGTCATAATTTGATAGTGCAAACCCAACACCTTACCAACTGTGCCAAACAGTCTGCATACAAACTGCACAATTAATCAGAAATTTAAGTAAATCAGCTACAGTGTCCAAGGTTCTAAACATCATATATTCAATGGGGTGTCATAAGCAAGTCATTAGAATACTTTACTACTAAAGTTATGACATATGCATTCAATACTTGAATAAACAAAGATAAAATAAAGCTATCTCTTGGGTTTCACTAACAAATACATTGGAAGACTTGACTATTGTTGTTAAAATACATATGCATTACATTGTATAGAGCCACAACCCACACTAGTAAAATAAAAACATGCTTACATGGGATTCAAACCAATAGCTGTCATAATTTGATAGTGCAAACATAACACCTTACCAACTGTGCCAAACAGTCTGCATACAAACTGCACAATTAATCAGAAATTTAAGTAAATCAGCTACAGTGTCCAAGTTACTAAACAACATATATTCTATGTGGTGTCATAAGCAAGTCATTAGAATACTTTACTACTAAAGTTATAAGACATTTGCATTCAATATTTCAGTAAACAAAGAGAAAATAAAGCTATCTATTGGGTTTCACTAAGACTCCATTGGAAGACTTGACTATTGTTGTTAAAAGACATATGCATTCATATTACAGAGCCACAAACCACAATGCAGACTTGTGAAATAAATATATGCTTACATGGTATTCGAACCAATGACTGTCTTAATTTGATAGTGCAAACCCAACACCTTACATACTGTGCTAACCAGTCAATTCATAACAATAGCATAATTTATCAGAGATTTAAGTAAATAAGCTACAGTGTCCAAGGTGCTAAACATCATATATTTTATGGGGTCTCATAAGCAAGTCATTAGAATTATTAACTACTAAAGTTATGATATATGCATTCAATATTTGAATAAACAAAGATAAAAAAAGCTATCTATTGGGTTTCACTAACAAATACATTGGAAGACTTGACTATTGTTGTTAAAAGACATATGCATTCATATTATAGAGCCACAAACCACAATGCAGACTTGTAAAATAAATATATGCTTACATGGTATTCGAACCAATGACAGTCTTAATTTGATAGTGCAAACCCAACACCTTACATACTGTGCTAACCAGTCTATTCATAACAATTGCGCAATTTATCAGAGATTTAAGTAAATAAGCTACAGTGTCCAAGGTGCTAAACATCATATATTTTATGGGGTGTCATAAGCAAGTCATTAGAATTCTTTACTACTAAAGTTATGACATATGCATTCAATATTTGAATAAACAAAGATAAAATAAAGCTATCTCTTGGGTTTCACTAACAAATACATTGGAAGACTTGACTATTGTTGTTAAAAGACATATGCATTCATATTATAGAGCCACAAACCACAATGCAGATTTGTAAAATAAAAACATGCTTACATGGTATTCAAACCAATGACAGTCTTAATTTGATAGTGCAAACCCAACACCTTACCTACTGTGCTAACCAGTTTATTCATAACAATCCCACTATTTATCAGAGATTTAAGTAAATAAGCTACAGTGTCCAAGGTGCTAAACATCATATATTCTATGGGGTGTCATAAGCAAGTCATTAGAATACTTTACTACTAAAGTTATGACATATGCATTCAATACTTGAATAAACAAAGATAAAATAAAGCTATCTCTTGGGTTTCACTAACAAATACATTGGAAGACTTGACTATTGTTGTTAAAATACATATGCATTACATTGTATAGAGCCACAACCCACACTAGTAAAATAAAAACATGCTTACATGGGATTCAAACCAATAGCTGTCATAATTTGATAGTGCAAACATAACACCTTACCAACTGTGCCAAACAGTCTGCATACAAACTGCACAATTAATCAGAAATTTAAGTAAATCAGCTACAGTGTCCAAGTTACTAAACATCATATATTCTATGGGGTGTCATAAGCAAGTCATTAGAATACTTTACTACTAAAGTTATAAGACATATGCATTCAATATTTCAGTAAACAAAGAGAAAATAAAGCTATCTATTGGGTTTCACTAAGACTCCATTGGAAGACTTGACTATTGTTGTTAAAAGACATATGCATTCATATTACAGAGCCACAAACCACAATGCAGACTTGTAAAATAAATATATGCTTACATGGTATTCGAACCAATGACTGTCTTAATTTGATAGTGCAAACCCAACACCTTACATACTGTGCTAACCAGTCTATTCATAACAATCGCACAATTTATCAGAGATTTAAGTAAATAAGCTACAGTGTCCAAGGTGCTAAACATCATATATTTTATGGGGTCTCATAAGCAAGTCATTAGAATTCTTTACTACTAAAGTTATGATATATGCATTCAATGTTTGAATAAACAAAGATAAAATAAAGCTATCTCTTGGGTTTCACTAACAAATACATTGGAAGACTTGACTATTGTTGTTAAAAGACATATGCATTCATATTATAGAGCCACAAACCACAATGCAGACTTGTAAAATTAATATATGCTTACATGGTATTCAAACCAATGACAGGCTTAATTTGATAGTGCAAACCCAACACCTTACCTACTGTGCTAACCAGTTTATTCATAACAATCCCACTATTTATTAGAGATTTAAGTAAATAAGCTACAGTGTCCAAGTACTAAACATCATATATTCTATGGGGTGTCATAAGCAAGACATTAGAATACTTTACTACTAAAGTTATGACATATGCATTCAATACTTGAATAAACAAAGATAAAATAAAGCTATCTCTTGTGTTTCACTAACAAATACATTGGAAGACTTGACTATTGTTGTTAAAATACATATGCATTACATTGTATAGAGCCACAAACCACACTAGTAAAATAAAAACATGCTTACATGGGATTCAAACCAATGGCTGTCATAATTTGATAGTGCAAACCCAACACCTTACCAACTGTGCCAAACAGTCTGCATACAGACTGCACAATTAATCAGAAATTTAAGTAAATCAGCTACAGTTTCCAAGTTACTAAACATGATATATTCTATGGGGTGTCATAAGCAAGTCATTAGAATACTTTACTACTAAAGTTATAAGACATATGCATTCAATATTTCAGTAAACAAAGAGAAAATAAAGCTATCTATTGGGTTTCACTAAGACTCCATTGGAAGACTTGACTATTGTTGTTAAAAGACATATGCATTCATATTACAGAGCCACAAACCACAATGCAGACTTGTAAAATAAATATATGCTTACATGGTATTCGAACCAATGACTGTCTTAATTTGATAGTGCAAACCCAACACCTTACATACTGTGCTAACCAGTCTATTCATAACAATTGCACAATTTATCAGAGATTTAAGTAAATAAGCTACAGTGTCCAAGGTGCTAAACATCATATATTTTATGGGGTCTCATAAGCAAGTCATTAGAATTCTTTACTACTAAAGTTATGATATATGCATTCAATATTTGAATAAACAAAGATAAAATAAAGCTATCTCTTGTGTTTCATTAACAAATACATTGGAAGACTTGACTATTGTTGTTAAAATACATATGCATTCATATTATAGAGCCACAAACCACAATGCAGACTTGTTAAATAAATATATGCTTACATGGTATTCGAACCAATGACAGGCTTAATTTGATAGTGCAAACCCAACACCTTACCTACTGTGCTAACCAGTCTATTCATAACAATGCCACTATTTATTAGAGATTTAAGTAAATAAGCTACAGTGTCCAAGTACTAAACATCATATATTCTATGGGGTGTCATAAGCAAGTCATTAGAATACTTTACTACTAAAGTTATAAGACATATGCATTCAATATTTCAGTAAACAAAGAGAAAATAAAGCTATCTATTGGGTTTCACTAAGACTCCATTGGAAGACTTGACTATTGTTGTTAAAAGACATATGCATTCATATTACAGAGCCACAAACCACAATGCAGACTTGTAAAATAAATATATGCTTACATGGTATTCGAACCAATGACTGTCTTAATTTGATAGTGCAAACCCAACACCTTACATACTGTGCTAACCAGTCTATTCATAACAATCGCACAATTTATCAGAGATTTAAGTAAATAAGCTACTGTGTCCAAGGTGCTAAACATCATATATTTTATGGGGTCTCATAAGCAAGTCATTAGAATTCTTTACTACTAAAGTTATGATATATGCATTCAATGTTTGAATAAACAAAGATAAAATAAAGCTATCTCTTGGGTTTCACTAACAAATACATTGGAAGACTTGACTATTGTTGTTAAAAGACATATGCATTCATATTATAGAGCCACAAACCACAATGCAGACTTGTAAAATAAATATATGCTTACATGGTATTCGAACCAATGACAGGCTTAATTTGATAGTGCAAACCCAACACCTTACCTACTGTGCTAACCAGTCTATTCATAACAATCCCACTATTTATTAGAGATTTAAGTAAATAAGCTACAGTGTCCAAGTACTAAACATCATATATTCTATGGGGTGTCATAAGCAAGACATTAGAATACTTTACTACTAAAGTTATGACATATGCATTCAATACTTGAATAAACAAAGATAAAATAAAGCTATCTCTTGTGTTTCACTAACAAATACATTGGAAGACTTGACTATTGTTGTTAAAATACATATGCATTACATTGTATAGAGCCACAAACCACACTTGTAAAATAAAAACATGCTTACATGGGATTCAAACCAATGGCTGTCATAATTTGATAGTGCAAACCCAACACCTTACCAACTGTGCCAAACAGTCTGCATACAAACTGCACAATTAATCAGAAATTTAAGTAAATCAGCTACAGTGTCCAAGGTTCTAAACATCATATATTCAATGGGGTGTCATAAGCAAGTCATTAAAATACTTTACTACTAAAGTTATGACATATGCATTCAATACTTGAATAAACAAAGATAAAATAAAGCTATCTCTTGGGTTTCACTAACAAATACATTGGAAGACTTGACTATTGTTGTTAAAATACATATGCATTACATTGTATAGAGCCACAACCCACACTAGTAAAATAAAAACATGCTTACATGGGATTCAAACCAATAGCTGTCATAATTTGATAGTGCAAACATAACACCTTACCAACTGTGCCAAACAGTCTGCATACAAACTGCACAATTAATCAGAAATTTAAGTAAATCAGCTACAGTGTCCAAGTTACTAAACATCATATATTCTATGGGGT
This sequence comes from Pseudophryne corroboree, assembly GCF_028390025.1. Taxonomy (NCBI): domain Eukaryota; kingdom Metazoa; phylum Chordata; class Amphibia; order Anura; family Myobatrachidae; genus Pseudophryne; species Pseudophryne corroboree. The sequence continues at coordinate 26,472 of NW_026968755.1, forward strand.
GTCATAAGCAAGTCATTAGAATACTTTACTACTAAAGTTATAAGACAAATGCATTCAATATTTCAGTAAACAAAGAGAAAATAAAGCTATCTATTGGGTTTCACTAAGACTCCATTGGAAGACTTGACTATTGTTGTTAAAAGACATATGCATTCATATTACAGAGCCACAAACCACAATGCAGACTTGTAAAATAAATATATGCTTACATGGTATTCGAACCAATGACTGTCTTAATTTGATAGTGCAAACCCAACACCTTACATACTGTGCTAACCAGTCTATTCATAACAATCGCACAATTTATCAGAGATTTAAGTAAATAAGCTACAGTGTCCAAGGTGCTAAACATCATATATTTTATGGGGTCTCATAAGCAAGTCATTAGAATTCTTTACTACTAAAGTTATGATATATGCATTCAATATTTGAATAAACAAAGATAAAATAAAGCTATCTCTTGGGTTTCACTAACAAATACATTGGAAGACTTGACTATTGTTGTTAAAAGACATATGCATTCATATTATAGAGCCACAAACCACAATGCAGACTTGTAAAATTAATATATGCTTACATGGTATTCGAACCAATGACAGGCTTAATTTGATAGTGCAAACCCAACACCTTACCTACTGTGCTAACCTGTCTATTCATAACAATCCCACTATTTATTAGAGATTTAAGTAAATAAGCTACAGTGTCCAAGTACTAAACATCATATATTCTATGGGGTGTCATAAGCAAGATTAGAATACTTTACTACTAAAGTTATGACATATGCATTCAATACTTGAATAAACAAAGATAAAATAAAGCTATCTCTTGTGTTTCACTAACAAATACATTGGAAGACTTGACTATTGTTGTTAAAATACATATGCATTACATTGTATAGAGCCACAAACCACACTTGTAAAATAAAAACATGCTTACATGGGATTCAAACCAATGGCTGTCATAATTTGATAGTGCAAACCCAACACCTTACCAACTGTGCCAAACAGTCTGCATACAAACTGCACAATTAATCAGAAATTTAAGTAAATCAGCTACAGTGTCCAAGGTTCTAAACATCATATATTCAATGGGGTGTCATAAGCAAGTCATTAGAATACTTTACTACTAAAGTTATGACATATGCATTCAATACTTGAATAAACAAAGATAAAATAAAGCTATCTCTTGGGTTTCACTAACAAATACATTGGAAGACTTGACTATTGTTGTTAAAATACATATGCATTACATTGTATAGAGCCACAACCCACACTAGTAAAATAAAAACGTGCTTACATGGGATTCAAACCAATAGCTGTCATAATTTGATAGTGCAAACATAACACCTTACCAACTGTGCCAAACAGTCTGCATACAAACTGCACAATTAATCAGAAATTTAAGTAAATCAGCTACAGTGTCCAAGTTACTAAACATCATATATTCTATGTGGTGTCATAAGCAAGTCATTAGAATACTTTACTACTAAAGTTATAAGACATTTGCATTCAATATTTCAGTAAACAAAGAGAAAATAAAGCTATCTATTGGGTTTCACTAAGACTCCATTGGAAGACTTGACTATTGTTGTTAAAAGACATATGCATTCATATTACAGAGCCACAAACCACAATGCAGACTTGTAAAATAAATGTATGCTTACATGGTATTCGAACTAATGACTGTCTTAATTTGATAGTGCAAACCCAACACCTTACATACTGTGCTAACCAGTCTATTCATAACAATCGCACAATTTATCAGAGATTTAAGTAAATAAGCTACAGTGTCCAAGGTGCTAAACATCATATATTTTATGGGGTCTCATAAGCAAGTCATTAGAATTCTTTACTACTAAAGTTATGATATATGCATTCAATGTTTGAATAAACAAAGATAAAATAAAGCTATCTCTTGGGTTTCACTAACAAATACATTGGAAGACTTGACTATTGTTGTTAAAAGACATATGCATTCATATTATAGAGCCACAAACCACAATGCAGACTTGTAAAATTAATATATGCTTACATGGTATTCGAACCAATGACAGGCTTAATTTGATAGTGCAAACCCAACACCTTACCTACTGTGCTAACCAGTCTATTCATAACAATCCCACTATTTATTAGAGATTTAAGTAAATAAGCTACAGTGTCCAAGTACTAAACATCATATATTCTATGGGGTGTCATAAGCAAGACATTAGAATACTTTACTACTAAAGTTATGACATATGCATTCAATACTTGAATAAACAAAGATAAAATAAAGCTATCTCTTGTGTTTCACTAACAAATACATTGGAAGACTTGACTATTGTTGTTAAAATACATATGCATTACATTGTATAGAGCCACAAACCACACTAGTAAAATAAAAACATGCTTACATGGGATTCAAACCAATGGCTGTCATAATTTGATAGTGCAAACCCAACACCTTACCAACTGTGCCAAACAGTCTGCATACAGACTGCACAATTAATCAGAAATTTAAGTAAATCAGCTACAGTTTCCAAGTTACTAAACATGATATATTCTATGGGGTGTCATAAGCAAGTCATTAGAATACTTTACTACTAAAGTTATAAGACATATGCATTCAATATTTCAGTAAACAAAGAGAAAATAAAGCTATCTATTGGGTTTCACTAAGACTCCATTGGAAGACTTGACTATTGTTGTTAAAAGACATATGCATTCATATTACAGAGCCACAAACCACAATGCAGACTTGTAAAATAAATATATGCTTACATGGTATTCGAACCAATGACTGTCTTAATTTGATAGTGCAAACCCAACACCTTACCTACTGTGCTAACCAGTCTATTCATAACAATCCCACTATTTATTAGAGATTTAAGTAAATAAGCTACAGTGTCCAAGTACTAAACATCATATATTCTATGGGGTGTCATAAGCAAGTCATTAGAATACTTTACTACTAAAGTTATAAGACATATGCATTCAATATTTCAGTAAACAAAGAGAAAATAAAGCTATCTATTGGGTTTCACTAAGACTCCATTGGAAGACTTGACTATTGTTGTTAAAAGACATATGCATTCATATTACAGAGCCACAAACCACAATGCAGACTTGTAAAATAAATATATGCTTACATGGTATTCGAACCAATGACTGTCTTAATTTGATAGTGCAAACCCAACACCTTACATACTGTGCTAACCAGTCTATTCATAACATTCGCACAATTTATCAGAGATTTAAGTAAATAAGCTACAGTGTCCAAGGTGCTAAACATCATATATTTTATGGGGTCTCATAAGCAAGTCATTAGAATTCTTTACTACTAAAGTTATGATATATGCATTCAATGTTTGAATAAACAAAGATAAAATAAAGCTATCTCTTGGGTTTCACTAACAAATACATTGGAAGACTTGACTATTGTTGTTAAAAGACATATGCATTCATATTATAGAGCCACAAACCACAATGCAGACTTGTAAAATAAATATATGCTTACATGGTATTCGAACCAATGACAGGCTTAATTTGATAGTGCAAACCCAACACCTTACATACTGTGCTAACCAGTCTATTCACAACAATCGCCCAATTTATCAGAGATTTAAGTAAATAAGCTACAGTGTCCAAGGTGCTATACATCATATATTTTATGGGGTGTCATAAGCAAGTCATTAGAATTCTTTACTACTAAAGTTATGACATATGCATTCAATATTTGAATAAACAAAGATAAAATAAAGCTATCTCTTGGGTTTCACTAACAAATACATTGGAAGACTTGACTATTGTTGTTAAAAGACATATGCATTCATATTATAGAGCCACAAACCACAATGCAGATTTGTAAAATAAATATATGCGTACATGGTATTCGAACCAATGACAGTCTTAATTTGATAGTGCAAACCCAACACCTTACCTACTGTGCTAACCAGTCTATTCATAACGTTCCCACTATTTATCAGAGATTTAAGTAAATAAGTTACAGTGTCCAAGGTGCTAAACATTATATATTCTATGGGGTGTCATAAGCAAGTCATTAGAATTCTTTACTACTAAAGTTATGACATATGCATTCAATACTTGAATAAACAAAGATAAAATAAAGCTATCTCTTGTGTTTCACTAACAAATACATTGGAAGACTTGACTATTGTTGTTAAAATACATATGCATTACATTGTATAGAGCCACAAACCACACTAGTAAAATAAAAACATGCTTACATGGGATTCAAACCAATGGCTGTCATAATTTGATAGTGCAAACCCAACAATTTACCAACTGTGCCAAACAGTCTGCATACAAACTGCACAATTAATCAGAAATTTAAGTAAATCAGCTACAGTGTCCAAGGTTCTAAACATCATATATTCAATGGGGTGTCATAAGCAAGTCATTAGAATACTTTACTACTAAAGTTATGACATATGCATTCAATACTTGAATAAACAAAGATAAAATAAAGCTATCTCTTGGGTTTCACTAACAAATACATTGGAAGACTTGACTATTGTTGTTAAAATACATATGCATTGCATTGTATAGAGCCACAACCCACACTAGTAAAATAAAAACATGCTTACATGGGATTCAAACCAATAGCTGTCATAATTTGATAGTGCAAACATAACACCTTACCAACTGTGCCAAACAGTCTGCATACAAACTGCACAATTAATCAGAAATTTAAGTAAATCAGCTACAGTGTCCAAGTTACTAAACATCATATATTCTATGGGGTGTCATAAGCAAGTCATTGGAATACTTTACTACTAAAGTTATAAGACATATGCATTCAATATTTCAGTAAACAAAGAGAAAATAAAGCTATCTATTGGGTTTCACTAAGACTCCATTGGAAGACTTGACTATTGTTGTTAAAAGACATATGCATTCATATTACAGAGCCACAAACCACAATGCAGACTTGTGAAATAAATATATGCTTACATGGTATTCGAACCAATGACTGTCTTAATTTGATAGTGCAAACCCAACACCTTACATACTGTGCTAACCAGTCTATTCATAATAATAGCATAATTTATCAGAGATTTAAGTAAATAAGCTACAGTGTCCAAGGTGCTAAACATCATATATTTTATGGGGTCTCATAAGCAAGTCATTGGAATTATTTACTACTAAAGTTATGATATATGCATTCAATATTTGAATAAACAAAGATAAAATAAAGCTATCTCTTGGGTTTCACTAACAAATACATTGGAAGACTTGACTATTGTTGTTAAAAGACATATGCATTCATATTATAGAGCCACAAACCACAATGCAGACTTGTAAAATAAATATATGCTTACATGGTATTCGAACCAATGACAGTCTTAATTTGATAGTGCAAACCCAACACATTACATACTGTGCTAACCAGTCTATTCATAACAATCGCACAATTTATCAGAGATTTAAGTAAATAAGCTACAGTGTCCAAGGTGCAAAACATCATATATTTTATGGGGTGTCATAAGCAAGTCATTAGAATTCTTTACTACTAAAGTTATGACATATGCATTCAATATTTGAATAAACAAAGATAAAATAAAGCTATCTCTTGGGTTTCACTAACAAATACATTGGAAGACTTGACTATTGTTGTTAAAAGACATATGCATTCATATTATAGAGCCACAAACCACAATGCAGATTTGTAAAATAAATATATGCTTACATGGTATTCAAACCAATGACTGTCTTAATTTGATAGTGCAAACCCAACACCTTACTTACGTTGCTAACCAGTTTATTCATAACAATCCCACTATTTATCAGAGATTTAAGTAAATAAGCTACAGTGCCCAAGGTGCTAAACATCATATATTCTATGGGGTGTCATAAGCAAGTCATTAGAATACTTTACTACTAAAGTTATGACATATGCATTCAATACTTGAATAAACAAAGATAAAATAAAGCTATCTCTTGGGTTTCACTAACAAATACATTGGAAGACTTGACTATTGTTAAAATACATATGCATTACATTGTATAGAGCCACAAACCACACTAGTAAAATAAAAACATGCTTACATGGGATTCAAACCAATGGCTGTCATAATTTGATAGTGCAAACCCAACACCTTACCAACTGTGCCAAACAGTCTGCATACAAACTGCACAATTAATCAGAAATTTAAGTAAATCAGCTACAGTGTCCAAGTTACTAAACATGATATATTCTATGGGGTGTCATAAGCAAGTCATTAGAATACTTTACTACTAAAGTTATAAGACATATGCATTCAATATTTCAGTAAACAAAGAGAAAATAAACCTATCTATTGGGTTTCACTAAGACTCCATTGGAAGACTTGACTATTGTTGTTAAAAGATATATGCATTCATATTACAGAGCCACAAACCACAATGCAGACTTGTAAAATAAATATATGCTTACATGGTATTCGAACCAATGACTGTCTTAATTTGATAGTGCAAACCCAACACCTTACATACTGTGCTAACCAGTCTATTCAAAACAATCGCACAATTTATCAGAGATTTAAGTAAATAAGCTACAGTGTCCAAGGTGCTAAACATCATATATTTTATGGGGTCTCATAAGCAAGTCATTAGAATTCTTTACTACTAAAGTTATGATATATGCATTCAATATTTGAATAAACAAAGATAAAATAAAGCTATCTCTTGGGTTTCACTAACAAATACATTGGAAGACTTGACTATTGTTGTTAAAAGACATATGCATTCATATTATAGAGCCACAAACCACAATGCAGACTTGTAAAATAAATATATGCTTACATGGTATTCGAACCAATGACAGGCTTAATTTGATAGTGCAAACCCAACACCTTACCTACTGTGCTAACCAGTCTATTCATAACAATCCCACTATTTATCAGAGATTTAAGTAAATAAGCTACAGTGTCCAAGTACTAAACATCATATATTCTATGGGGTGTCATAAGCAAGACATTAGAATACTTTACTACTAAAGTTATGACATATGCATTCAATACTTGAATAAACAAAGATAAAATAAAGCTATCTCTTGTGTTTCACTAACAAATACATTGGAAGACTTGACTATTGTTGTTAAAATACATGTGCATTACATTGTATAGAGCCACAAACCACACTAGTAAAATAAAAACATGCTTACATGGGATTCAAACCAATGGCTGTCATAATTTGATAGTGCAAACCCAACACCTTACCAACTGTGCCAAACAGTCTGCATACAAACTGCACAATTAATCAGAAATTTAAGTAAATCAGCTACAGTGTCCAAGGTTCTAAACATCATATATTCTATGGGGTGTCATAAGCAAGTCATTAGAATACTTTACTACTAAAGTTATAAGACATATGCATTCAATATTTCAGTAAACAAAGAGAAAATAAAGCTATCTATTGGGTTTCACTAAGACTCCATTGGAAGACTTGACTATTGTTGTTAAAAGACATATGCATTCATATTACAGAGCCACAAACCACAATGCAGACTTGTAAAATAAATATATGCTTACATGGTATTCGAACCAATGACTGTCTTACTTCGATAGCGCAAACCCAACACCTTACATACTGTGCTAACCAGTCTATTCATAACAATCGCTCAATTTATCAGAGATTTAAGTAAATAAGCTACAGTGTCCAAGGTGCTAAACATCATATATTTTATGGGGTCTCATAAGCAAGTCATTAGAATTCTTTACTACTAAAGTTATGATATATGCATTCAATATTTGAATAAACACAGATAAAATAAAGCTATCTCTTGGGTTTCACTAACAAATACATTGGAAGACTTGACTATTGTTGTTAAAAGACATATGCATTCATATTATAGAGCCACAAACCACAATGCAGATTTGTAAAATAAATATATGCTTACATGGTATTCGAACCAATGACAGTCATAATTTGATAGTGCAAACTCAACACCTTACCTACTGTGCTAACCAGTCTATTCATAATGATCCCACTGTTTATCAGAGATTTAAGTAAATAAGTTACAGTGTCCAAGGTGCTAAACATCATATATTCTATGGGGTGTCATAAGCAAGTCATTAGAATACTTTACTACTAAAGTTATGACATATGCATTCAATACTTGAATAAACAAAGATAAAATAAAGCTATCTCTTGGGTTTCACTAACAAATACATTGGAAGACTTGACTATTGTTGTTAAAATACATATGCATTACATTGTATAGAGCCACAAACCACACTAGTAAAATAAAAACATGCTTACATGGGATTCAAACCAATGGCTGTCATAATTTGATAGTGCAAACCCAACACCTTACCAACTGTGCCAAACAGTCTGCATACAAACTGCACAATTAATCAGAAATTTAAGTAAATCAGCTACAGTGTCCAAGTTACTAAACATGATATATTCTATGGGGTGTCATAAGCAAGTCATTAGAATACTTTACTACTAAAGTTATAAGACATATGCATTCAATATTTCAGTAAACAAAGAGAAAATAAAGCTATCTATTGGGTTTCACTAAGACTCCATTGGAAGACTTGACTATTGTTGTTAAAAGACATATGCATTCATATTACAGAGCCACAAACTACAATGCAGACTTGTAAAATAAATATATGCTTACATGGTATTCGAACCAATGACTGTCTTAATTTGATAGTGCAAACCCAACACCTTACATACTGTGCTAACCAGTCTATTCATAACATTCGCACAATTTATCAGAGATTTAAGTAAATAAGCTACAGTGTCCAAGGTGCCAAACATCATATATTTTATGGGGTCTCATAAGCAAGTCATTAGAATTCTTTACTACTAAAGTTATGATATATGCATTCAATATTTGAATAAACAAAGATAAAATAAAGCTATCTCTTGGGTTTCACTAACAAATACATTGGAAGACTTGACTATTGTTGTTAAAAGACATATGCATTCATATTATAGAGCCACAAACCACAATGCAGACTTGTAAAATAAATATATGCTTACATGGTATTTGAACCAATGACAGGCTTAATTTGATAGTGCAAACCCAACACCTTACCTACTGTGCTAACCAGTCTATTCATAACAATCCCACTATTTATTAGAGATTTAAGTAAATAAGCTACAGTGTCCAAGTACTAAACATCATATATTCTATGGGGTGTCATAAGCAAGACATTAGAATACTTTACTACTAAAGTTATGACATATGCATTCAATACTTGAATAAACAAAGATAAAATAAAGCTATCTCTTATGTTTCACTAACAAATACATTGGAAGACTTGACTATTGTTGTTAAAATACATATGCATTACATTGTATAGAGCCACAAACCACACTTGTAAAATAAAAACATGCTTACATGGGATTCAAACCAATGGCTGTCATAATTTGATAGTGCAAACCCAACACCTTACCAACTGTGCCAAACAGTCTGCATACAAACTGCACAATTAATCAGAAATTTAAGTAAATCAGCTACAGTGTCCAAGGTTCTAAACATCATATATTCAATGGGGTGTCATAAGCAAGTCATTAGAATACTTTACTACTAAAGTTATGACATATGCATTCAATACTTGAATAAACAAAGATAAAATAAAGCTATCTCTTGGGTTTCACTAACAAATACATTGGAAGACTTGACTATTGTTGTTAAAATACATATGCATTACATTGTATAGAGCCACAACCCACACTAGTAAAATAAAAACATGCTTACATGGGATTCAAACCAATAGCTGTCATAATTTGATAGTGCAAACATAATACCTTACCAACTGTGCCAAACAGTCTGCATACAAACTGCACAATTAATAAGAAATTTAAGTAAATCAGCTACAGTGTCCAAGTTACTAAACAACATATATTCTATGTGGTGTCATAAGCAAGTCATTAGAATACTTTACTACTAAAGTTATAAGACATTTGCATTCAATATTTCAGTAAACAAAGAGAAAATAAAGCTATCTATTGGGTTTCACTAAGACTCCATTGGAAGACTTGACTATTGTTGTTAAAAGACATATGCATTCATATTACAGAGCCACAAACCACAATGCAGACTTGTGAAATAAATATATGCTTACATGGTATTCGAACCAATGACTGTCTTAATTTGATAGTGCAAACCCAACACCTTACATACTGTGCTAACCAGTCTATTCATAACAATAGCATAATTTATCAGAGATTTAAGTAAATAAGCTACAGTGTCCAAGGTGCTAAACATCATATATTTTATGGGGTCTCATAAGCAAGTCATTAGAATTATTAACTACTAAAGTTATGATATATGCATTCAATATTTGAATAAACAAAGATAAAAAAAGCTATCTATTGGGTTTCACTAACAAATACATTGGAAGACTTGACTATTGTTGTTAAAAGACATATGCATTCATATTATAGAGCCACAAACCACAATGCAGACTTGTAAAATAAATATATGCTTACATGGTATTCGAACCAATGACAGTCTTAATTTGATAGTGCAAACCCAACACCTTACAAACTGTGCTAACCAGTCTATTCATAACAATTGCACAATTTATCAGAGATTTAAGTAAATAAGCTACAGTGTCCAAGGTGCTAAACATCATATATTTTATGGGGTGTCATAAGCAAGTCATTAGAATTCTTTACTACTAAAGTTATGACATATGCATTCAATATTTGAATAAACAAAGATAAAATAAAGCTATCTCTTGGGTTTCACTAACAAATACATTGGAAGACTTGACTATTGTTGTTAAAAGACATATGCATTCATATTATAGAGCCACAAACCACAATGCAGATTTGTAAAATAAAAACATGCTTACATGGTATTCAAACCAATGACAGTCTTAATTTGATAGTGCAAACCCAACACCTTACCTACTGTGCTAACCAGTTTATTCATAACAATCCCACTATTTATCAGAGATTTAAGTAAATAAGCTACAGTGTCCAAGGTGCTAAACATCATATATTCTATGGGGTGTCATAAGCAAGTCATTAGAATACTTTACTACTAAAGTTATGACATATGCATTCAATACTTGAATAAACAAAGATAAAATAAAGCTATCTCTTGGGTTTCACTAACAAATACATTGGAAGACTTGACTATTGTTGTTAAAATACATATGCATTACATTGTATAGAGCCACAACCCACACTAGTAAAATAAAAACATGCTTACATGGGATTCAAACCAATAGCTGTCATAATTTGATAGTGCAAACATAACACCTTACCAACTGTGCCAAACAGTCTGCATACAAACTGCACAATTAATCAGAAATTTAAGTAAATCAGCTACAGTGTCCAAGTTACTAAACATCATATATTCTATGGGGTGTCATAAGCAAGTCATTAGAATACTTTACTACTAAAGTTATAAGACATATGCATTCAATATTTCAGTAAACAAAGAGAAAATAAAGCTATCTATTGGGTTTCACTAAGACTCCATTGGAAGACTTGACTATTGTTGTTAAAAGACATATGCATTCATATTACAGAGCCACAAACCACAATGCAGACTTGTAAAATAAATATATGCTTACATGGTATTCGAACCAATGACTGTCTTAATTTGATAGTGCAAACCCAACACCTTACATACTGTGCTAACCAGTCTATTCATAACAATCGCACAATTTATCAGAGATTTAAGTAAATAAGCTACAGTGTCCAAGGTGCTAAACATCATATATTTTATGGGGTCTCATAAGCAAGTCATTAGAATTCTTTACTACTAAAGTTATGATATATGCATTCAATGTTTGAATAAACAAAGATAAAATAAAGCTATCTCTTGGGTTTCACTAACAAATACATTGGAAGACTTGACTATTGTTGTTAAAAGACATATGCATTCATATTATAGAGCCACAAACCACAATGCAGACTTGTAAAATTAATATATGCTTACATGGTATTCAAACCAATGACAGGCTTAATTTGATAGTGCAAACCCAACACCTTACCTACTGTGCTAACCAGTTTATTCATAACAATCCCACTATTTATTAGAGATTTAAGTAAATAAGCTACAGTGTCCAAGTACTAAAGATCATATATTCTATGGGGTGTCATAAGCAAGACATTAGAATACTTTACTACTAAAGTTATGACATATGCATTCAATACTTGAATAAACAAAGATAAAATAAAGCTATCTCTTGTGTTTCACTAACAAATACATTGGAAGACTTGACTATTGTTGTTAAAATACATATGCATTACATTGTATAGAGCCACAAACCACACTAGTAAAATAAAAACATGCTTACATGGGATTCAAACCAATGGCTGTCATAATTTGATAGTGCAAACCTAACACCTTACCAACTGTGCCAAACAGTCTGCATACAGACTGCACAATTAATCAGAAATTTAAGTAAATCAGCTACAGTTTCCAAGTTACTAAACATGATATATTCTATGGGGTGTCATAAGCAAGTCATTAGAATACTTTACTACTAAAGTTATAAGACATATGCATTCAATATTTCAGTAAACAAAGAGAAAATAAAGCTATCTATTGGGTTTCACTAAGACTCCATTGGAAGACTTGACTATTGTTGTTAAAAGACATATGCATTCATATTACAGAGCCACAAACCACAATGCAGACTTGTAAAATAAATATATGCTTACATGGTATTCGAACCAATGACTGTCTTAATTTGATAGTGCAAACCCAACACCTTACATACTGTGCTAACCAGTCTATTCATAACAATCGCACAATTTATCAGAGATTTAAGTAAATAAGCTACAGTGTCCAAGGTGCTAAACATCATATATTTTATGGGGTCTCAAAAGCAAGTCATTAGAATTCTTTACTACTAAAGTTATGATATATGCATTCAATATTTGAATAAACAAAGATAAAATAAAGCTATCTCTTGTGTTTCATTAACAAATACATTGGAAGACTTGACTATTGTTGTTAAAATACATATGCATTCATATTATAGAGCCACAAACCACAATGCAGACTTGTAAAATAAATATATGCTTACATGGTATTCGAACCAATGACAGGCTTAATTTGATAGTGCAAACCCAACACCTTACCTACTGTGCTAACCAGTCTATTCATAACAATGCCACTATTTATTAGAGATTTAAGTAAATAAGCTACAGTGTCCAAGTACTAAACATCATATATTCTATGGGGTGTCATAAGCAAGTCATTAGAATACTTTACTACTAAAGTTATAAGACATATGCATTCAATATTTCAGTAAACAAAGAGAAAATAAAGCTATCTATTGGGTTTCACTAAGACTCCATTGGAAGACTTGACTATTGTTGTTAAAAGACATATGCATTCATATTACAGAGCCACAAACCACAATGCAGACTTGTAAAATAAATATATGCTTACATGGTATTCGAACCAATGACTGTCTTAATTTGATAGTGCAAACCCAACACCTTACATACTGTGCTAACCAGTCTATTCATAACAATCGCACAATTTATCAGAGATTTAAGTAAATAAGCTACAGTGTCCAAGGTGCTAAACATCATATATTTTATGGGGTCTCATAAGCAAGTCATTAGAATTCTTTACTACTAAAGTTATGATATATGCATTCAATGTTTGAATAAACAAAGATAAAATAAAGCTATCTCTTGGGTTTCACTAACAAATACATTGGAAGACTTGACTATTGTTGTTAAAAGACATATGCATTCATATTATAGAGCCACAAACCACAATGCAGACTTGTAAAATAAATATATGCTTACATGGTATTCGAACCAATGACAGGCTTAATTTGATAGTGCAAACCCAACACCTTACCTACTGTGCTAACCAGTCTATTCATAACAATCCCACTATTTATTAGAGATTTAAGTAAATAAGCTACAGTGTCCAAGTACTAAACATCATATATTCTATGGGGTGTCATAAGCAAGACATTAGAATACTTTACTACTAAAGTTATGACATATGCATTCAATACTTGAATAAACAAAGATAAAATAAAGCTATCTCTTGTGTTTCACTAACAAATACATTGGAAGACTTGACTATTGTTGTTAAAATACATATGCATTACATTGTATAGAGCCACAAACCACACTTGTAAAATAAAAACATGCTTACATGGGATTCAAACCAATGGCTGTCATAATTTGATAGTGCAAACCCAACACCTTACCAACTGTGCCAAACAGTCTGCATACAAACTGCACAATTAATCAGAAATTTAAGTAAATCAGCTACAGTGTCCAAGGTTCTAAACATCATATATTCAATGGGGTGTCATAAGCAAGTCATTAAAATACTTTACTACTAAAGTTATGACATATGCATTCAATACTTGAATAAACAAAGATAAAATAAAGCTATCTCTTGGGTTTCACTAACAAATACATTGGAAGACTTGACTATTGTTGTTAAAATACATATGCATTACATTGTATAGAGCCACAACCCACACTAGTAAAATAAAAACATGCTTACATGGGATTCAAACAAATAGCTGTCATAATTTGATAGTGCAAACATAACACCTTACCAACTGTGCCAAACAGTCTGCATACAAACTGCACAATTAATCAGAAATTTAAGTAAATCAGCTACAGTGTCCAAGTTACTAAACATCATATATTCTATGGGGTGTCATAAGCAAGTCATTAGAATACTTTACTACTAAAGTTATAAGACAAATGCATTCAATATTTCAGTAAACAAAGAGAAAATAAAGCTATCTATTGGGTTTCACTAAGACTCCATTGGAAGACTTGACTATTGTTGTTAAAAGACATATGCATTCATATTACAGAGCCACAAACCACAATGCAGACTTGTAAAATAAATATATGCTTACATGGTATTCGAACCAATGACTGTCTTAATTTGATAGTGCAAACCCAACACCTTACATACTGTGCTAACCAGTCTATTCATAACAATCGCACAATTTATCAGAGATTTAAGTAAATAAGCTACAGTGTCCAAGGTGCTAAACATCATATATTTTATGGGGTCTCATAAGCAAGTCATTAGAATTCTTTACTACTAAAGTTATGATATATGCATTCAATATTTGAATAAACAAAGATAAAATAAAGCTATCTCTTGGGTTTCACTAACAAATACATTGGAAGACTTGACTATTGTTGTTAAAAGACATATGCATTCATATTATAGAGCCACAAACCACAATGCTGACTTGTAAAATTAATATATGCTTACATGGTATTCGAACCAATGACAGGCTTAATTTGATAGTGCAAACCCAACACCTTACCTACTGTGCTAACCTGTCTATTCATAACAATCCCACTATTTATTAGAGATTTAAGTAAATAAGCTACAGTGTCCAAGTACTAAACATCATATATTCTATGGGGTGTCATAAGCAAGACATTAGAATACTTTACTACTAAAGTTATGACATATGCATTCAATACTTGAATAAACAAAGATAAAATAAAGCTATCTCTTGTGTTTCACTAACAAATACATTGGAAGACTTGACTATTGTTGTTAAAATACATATGCATTACATTGTATAGAGCCACAAACCACACTTGTAAAATAAAAACATGCTTACATGGGATTCAAACCAATGGCTGTCATAATTTGATAGTGCAAACCCAACACCTTACCAACTGTGCCAAACAGTCTGCATACAAACTGCACAATTAATCAGAAATTTAAGTAAATCAGCTACAGTGTCCAAGGTTCTAAACATCATATATTCAATGGGGTGTCATAAGCAAGTCATTAGAATACTTTACTACTAAAGTTATGACATATGCATTCAATACTTGAATAAACAAAGATAAAATAAAGCTATCTCTTGGGTTTCACTAACAAATACATTGGAAGACTTGACTATTGTTGTTAAAATACATATGCATTACATTGTATAGAGCCACAACCCACACTAGTAAAATAAAAACGTGCTTACATGGGATTCAAACCAATAGCTGTCATAATTTGATAGTGCAAACATAACACCTTACCAACTGTGCCAAACAGTCTGCATACAAACTGCACAATTAATCAGAAATTTAAGTAAATCAGCTACAGTGTCCAAGTTACTAAACATCATATATTCTATGTGGTGTCATAAGCAAGTCATTAGAATACTTTACTACTAAAGTTATAAGACATTTGCATTCAATATTTCAGTAAACAAAGAGAAAATAAAGCTATCTATTGGGTTTCACTAAGACTCCATTGGAAGACTTGACTATTGTTGTTAAAAGACATATGCATTCATATTACAGAGCCACAAACCACAATGCAGACTTGTGAAATAAATATATGCTTACATGGTATTCGAACCAATGACTGTCTTAATTTGATAGTGCAAACCCAACACCTTACATACTGTGCTAACCAGTCTATTCATAACAATAGCATAATTTATCAGAGATTTAAGTAAATAAGCTACAGTGTCCAAGGTGCTAAACATCATATATTTTATGGGGTCTCATAAGCAAGTCATTAGAATTATTAACTACTAAAGTTATGATATATGCATTCAATATTTGAATAAACAAAGATAAAAAAAGCTATCTATTGGGTTTCACTAACAAATACATTGGAAGACTTGACTATTGTTGTTAAAAGACATATGCATTCATATTATAGAGCCACAAACCACAATGCAGACTTGTAAAATAAATATATGCTTACATGGTATTCGAACCAATGACAGTCTTAATTTGATAGTGCAAACCCAACACCTTACATACTGTGCTAACCAGTCTATTCATAACAATTGCACAATTTATCAGAGATTTAAGTAAATAAGCTACAGTGTCCAAGGTGCTAAACATCATATATTTTATGGGGTGTCATAAGCAAGTCATTAGAATTCTTTACTACTAAAGTTATGACATATGCATTCAATATTTGAATAAACAAAGATAAAATAAAGCTATCTCTTGGGTTTCACTAACAAATACATTGGAAGACTTGACTATTGTTGTTAAAAGACATATGCATTCATATTATAGAGCCACAAACCACAATGCAGATTTGTAAAATAAAAACATGCTTACATGGTATTCAAACCAATGACAGTCTTAATTTGATAGTGCAAACCCAACACCTTACCTACTGTGCTAACCAGTTTATTCATAACAATCCCACTATTTATCAGAGATTTAAGTAAATAAGCTACAGTGTCCAAGGTGCTAAACATCATATATTCTATGGGGTATCATAAGCAAGTCATTAGAATACTTTACTACTAAAGTTATGACATATGCATTCAATACTTGAATAAACAAAGATAAAATAAAGCTATCTCTTGGGTTTCACTAACAAATACATTGGAAGACTTGACTATTGTTGTTAAAATACATATGCATTACATTGTATAGAGCCACAACCCACACTAGTAAAATAAAAACATGCTTACATGGGATTCAAACCAATAGCTGTCATAATTTGATAGTGCAAACATAACACCTTACCAACTGTGCCAAACAGTCTGCATACAAACTGCACAATTAATCAGAAATTTAAGTAAATCAGCTACAGTGTCCAAGTTACTAAACATCATATATTCTATGGGGTGTCATAAGCAAGTCATTAGAATACTTTACTACTAAAGTTATAAGACATATGCATTCAATATTTCAGTAAACAAAGAGAAAATAAAGCTATCTATTGGGTTTCACTAAGACTCCATTGGAAGACTTGACTATTGTTGTTAAAAGACATATGCATTCATATTACAGAGCCACAAACCACAATGCAGACTTGTAAAATAAATATATGCTTACATGGTATTCGAACTAATGACTGTCTTAATTTGATAGTGCAAACCCAACACCTTACATACTGTGCTAACCAGTCTATTCATAACAATCGCACAATTTATCAGAGATTTAAGTAAATAAGCTACAGTGTCCAAGGTGCTAAACATCATATATTTTATGGGGTCTCATAAGCAAGTCATTAGAATTCTTTACTACTAAAGTTATGATATATGCATTCAATGTTTGAATAAACAAAGATAAAATAAAGCTATCTCTTGGGTTTCACTAACAAATACATTGGAAGACTTGACTATTGTTGTTAAAAGACATATGCATTCATATTATAGAGCCACAAACCACAATGCAGACTTGTAAAATTAATATATGCTTACATGGTATTAGAACCAATGACAGGCTTAATTTGATAGTGCAAACCCAACACCTTACCTACTGTGCTAACCAGTCTATTCATAACAATCCCACTATTTATTAGAGATTTAAGTAAATAAGCTACAGTGTCCAAGTACTAATCATCATATATTCTATGGGGTGTCATAAGCAAGACATTAGAATACTTTACTACTAAAGTTATGACATATGCATTCAATACTTGAATAAACAAAGATAAAATAAAGCTATCTCTTGTGTTTCACTAACAAATACATTGGAAGACTTGACTATTGTTGTTAAAATACATATGCATTACATTGTATAGAGCCACAAACCACAATAGTAAAATAAAAACATGCTTACATGGGATTCAAACCAATGGCTGTCATAATTTGATAGTGCAAACCCAACACCTTACCAACTGTGCCAAACAGTCTGCATACAGACTGCACAATTAATCAGAAATTTAAGTAAATCAGCTACAGTTTCCAAGTTACTAAACATGATATATTCTATGGGGTGTCATAAGCAAGTCATTAGAATACTTTACTACTAAAGTTATAAGACATATGCATTCAATATTTCAGTAAACAAAGAGAAAATAAAGCTATCTATTGGGTTTCACTAAGACTCCATTGGAAGACTTGACTATTGTTGTTAAAAGACATATGCATTCATATTACAGAGCCACAAACCACAATGCAGACTTGTAAAATAAATATATGCTTACATGGTATTCGAACCAATGACTGTCTTAATTTGATAGTGCAAACCCAACACCTTACATACTGTGCTAACCAGTCTATTCGTAACAATCGCACAATTTATCAGAGATTTAAGTAAATAAGCTACAGTGTCCAAGGTGCTAAACATCATATATTTTATGGGGTCTCATAAGCAAGTCATTAGAATTCTTTACTACTAAAGTTATGATATATGCATTCAATATTTGAATAAACAAAGATAAAATAAAGCTATCTCTTGTGTTTCATTAACAAATACATTGGAAGACTTGACTATTGTTGTTAAAATACATATGCATTCATATTATAGAGCCACAAACCACAATGCAGACTTGTAAAATAAATATATGCTTACATGGTATTCGAACCAATGACAGGCTTAATTTGATAGTGCAAACCCAACACCTTACCTACTGTGCTAACCAGTCTATTCATAACAATCCCACTATTTATTAGAGATTTAAGTAAATAAGCTACAGTGTCCAAGTACTAAACATCATATATTCTATGGGGTGTCATAAGCAAGTCATTAGAATACTTTACTACTAAAGTTATAAGACATATGCATTCAATATTTCAGTAAACAAAGAGAAAATAAAGCTATCTATTGGGTTTCACTAAGACTCCATTGGAAGACTTGACTATTGTTGTTAAAAGACATATGCATTCATATTACAGAGCCACAAACCACAATGCAGACTTGTAAAATAAATATATGCTTACATGGTATTCGAGCCAATGACTGTCTTAATTTGATAGTGCAAACCCAACACCTTACATACTGTGCTAACCAGTCTATTCATAACAATCGCACAATTTATCAGAGATTTAAGTAAATAAGCTACAGTGTCCAAGGTGCTAAACATCATATATTTTATGGGGTCTCATAAGCAAGTCATTAGAATTCTTTACTACTAAAGTTATGATATATGCATTCAATGTTTGAATAAACAAAGATAAAATAAAGCTATCTCTTGGGTTTCACTAACAAATACATTGGAAGACTTGACTATTGTTGTTAAAAGACATATGCATTCATATTATAGAGCCACAAACCACAATGCAGACTTGTAAAATAAATATATGCTTACATGGTATTCGAACCAATGACAGGCTTAATTTGATAGTGCAAACCCAACACCTTACCTACTGTGCTAACCAGTCTATTCATAACAATCCCACTATTTATTAGAGATTTAAGTAAATAAGCTACAGTGTCCAAGTACTAAACATCATATATTCTATGGGGTGTCATAAGCAAGACATTAGAATACTTTACTACTAAAGTTATGACATATGCATTCAATACTTGAATAAACAAAGATAAAATAAAGCTATCTCTTGTGTTTCACTAACAAATACATTGGAAGACTTGACTATTGTTGTTAAAATACATATGCATTACATTGTATAGAGCCACAAACCACACTTGTAAAATAAAAACATGCTTACATGGGATTCAAACCAATGGCTGTCATAATTTGATAGTGCAAACCCAACACCTTACCAACTGTGCCAAACAGTCTGCATACAAACTGCACAATTAATCAGAAATTTAAGTAAATCAGCTACAGTGTCCAAGGTTCTAAACATCATATATTCAATGGGGTGTCATAAGCAAGTCATTAGAATACTTTACTACTAAAGTTATGACATATGCATTCAATACTTGAATAAACAAAGATAAAATAAAGCTATCTCTTGGGTTTCACTAACAAATACATTGGAAGACTTGACTATTGTTGTTAAAATACATATGCATTACATTGTATAGAGCCACAACCCACACTAGTAAAATAAAAACATGCTTACATGGGATTCAAACCAATAGCTGTCATAATTTGATAGTGCAAACATAACACCTTACCAACTGTGCCAAACAGTCTGCATACAAACTGCACAATTAATCAGAAATGTAAGTAAATCAGCTACAGTGTCCAAGTTACTAAACATGATATATTCTATGGGGTGTCATAAGCAAGTCATTAGAATACTTTACTACTAAAGTTATAAGACATATGCATTCAATATTTCAGTAAACAAAGAGAAAATAAAGCTATCTATTGGGTTTCACTAAGACTCCATTGGAAGACTTGACTATTGTTGTTAAAAGACATATGCATTCATATTACAGAGCCACAAACCACAATGCAGACTTGTAAAATAAATATATGCTTACATGGTATTCGAACCAATGACTGTCTTAATTTGATAGTGCAAACCCAACACCTTACATACTGTGCTAACCAGTCTATTCATAACAATCGCACAATTTATCAGAGATTTAAGTAAATAAGCTACAGTGTCCAAGGTGCTAAACATCATATATTTTATGGGGTCTCATAAGCAAGTCATTAGAATTCTTTACTACTAAAGTTATGATATATGCATTCAATATTTGAATAAACAAAGATAAAATAAAGATATCTCTTGGGGTTCACTAACAAATACATTGGAAGACTTGACTATTGTTGTTAAAAGACATATGCATTCATATTATAGAGCCACAAACCACAATGCAGACTTGTAAAATAAACATATGCTTACATGGTATTCGAACCAATGACAGGCTTAATTTGATAGTGCAAACCCAACACCTTACCTACTGTGCTAACCAGTCTATTCATAACAATCCCACTATTTATCAGAGATTTAAGTAAATAAGCTACAGTGTCCAAGTACTAAACATCATATATTCTATGGGGTGTCATAAGCAAGACATTAGAATACTTTACTACTAAAGTTATGACATATGCATTCAATACTTGAATAAACAAAGATAAAATAAAGCTATCTCTTGTGTTTCACTAACAAATACATTGGAAGACTTGACTATTGTTGTTAAAATACATATGCATTACATTGTATAGAGCCACAAACCACACTAGTAAAATAAAAACATGCTTACATGGGATTCAAACCAATGGCTGGCATAATTTGATAGTGCAAACCCAACACCTTACCAACTGTGCCAAACAGTCTGCATACAAACTGCACAATTAATCAGAAATTTAAGTAAATCAGCTACAGTGTCCAAGGTTCTAAACATCATATATTCAATGGGGTGTCATAAGCAAGTCATTAGAATACTTTACTACTAAAGTAATGACATATGCATTCAATACTTGAATAAACAAAGATAAAATAAAGCTATCTCTTGGGTTTCACTAACAAATACATTGGAAGACTTGACTATTGTTGTTAAAATACATATGCATTACATTGTATAGAGCCACAACCCACACTAGTAAAATAAAAACATGCTTACATGGGATTCAAACCAATAGCTGTCATAATTTGATAGTGCAAACATAACACCTTACCAACTGTGCCAAACAGTCTGCATACAAACTGCACAATTAATCAGAAATGTAAGTAAATCAGCTACAGTGTCCAAGTTACTAAACATCATATATTCTATGTGGTGTCATAAGCAAGTCATTAGAATACTTTACTACTAAAGTTATAAGACATTTGCATTCAATATTTCAGTAAACAAAGAGAAAATAAAGCTATCTATTGGGTTTCACTAAGACTCCATTGGAAGACTTGACTATTGTTGTTAAAAGACATATGCATTCATATTACAGAGCCACAAACCACAATGCAGACTTGTGAAATAAATATATGCTTACATGGTATTCAAACCAATGACTGTCTTAATTTGATAGTGCAAACCCAACACCTTACATACTGTGCTAACCAGTCTATTCATAACAATAGCATAATTTATCAGAGATTTAAGTAAATAAGCTACAGTGTCCAAGGTGCTAAACATCATATATTTTATGGGGTCTCATAAGCAAGTCATTAGAATTATTAACTACTAAAGTTATGATATATGCATTCAATATTTGAATAAACAAAGATAAAAAAAGCTATCTATTGGGTTTCACTAACAAATACATTGGAAGACTTGACTATTGTTGTTAAAAGACATATGCATTCATATTATAGAGCCACAAACCACAATGCAGACTTGTAAAATAAATATATGCTTACATGGTATTCGAACCAATGACAGTCTTAATTTGATAGTGCAAACCCAACACCTTACATACTGTGCTAACCAGTCTATTCATAACAATTGCACAATTTATCAGAGATTTAAGTAAATAAGCTACAGTGTCCAAGGTGCTAAACATCATATATTTTATGGGGTGTCATAAGCAAGTCATTAGAATTCTTTACTACTAAAGTTATGACATATGCATTCAATATTTGAATAAACAAAGATAAAATAAAGCTATCTCTTGGGTTTCACTAACAAATACATTGGAAGACTTGACTATTGTTGTTAAAAGACATATGCATTCATATTATAGAGCCACAAACCACAATGCAGATTTGTAAAATAAAAACATGCTTACATGGTATTCAAACCAATGACAGTCTTAATTTGATAGTGCAAACCCAACACCTTACCTACTGTGCTAACCAGTTTATTCATAACAATCCCACTATTTATCAGAGATTTAAGTAAATAAGCTACAGTGTCCAAGGTGCTAAACATCATATATTTTATGGGGTCTCATAAGCAAGTCATTAGAATTCTTTACTACTAAAGTTATGATATATGCATTCAATGTTTGAATAAACAAAGATAAAATAAAGCTATCTCTTGGGTTTCACTAACAAATACATTGGAAGACTTGACTATTGTTGTTAAAAGACATATGCATTCATATTATAGAGCCACAAACCACAATGCAGACTTGTAAAATTAATATATGCTTACATGGTATTAGAACCAATGACAGGCTTAATTTGATAGTGCAAACCCAACACCTTACCTACTGTGCTAACCAGTCTATTCATAACAATCCCACTATTTATTAGAGATTTAAGTAAATAAGCTACAGTGTCCAAGTACTAAACATCATATATTCTATGGGGTGTCATAAGCAAGACATTAGAATACTTTACTACTAAAGTTATGACATATGCATTCAATACTTGAATAAACAAAGATAAAATAAAGCTATCTCTTGTGTTTCACTAACAAATACATTGGAAGACTTGACTATTGTTGTTAAAATACATATGCATTACATTGTATAGAGCCACAAACCACACTAGTAAAATAAAAACATGCTTACATGGGATTCAAACCAATGGCTGTCATAATTTGATAGTGCAAACCCAACACCTTACCAACTGTGCCAAACAGTCTGCATACAGACTGCACAATTAATCAGAAATTTAAGTAAATCAGCTACAGTTTCCAAGTTACTAAACATGATATATTCTATGGGGTGTCATAAGCAAGTCATTAGAATACTTTACTACTAAAGTTATAAGACATATGCATTCAATATTTCAGTAAACAAAGAGAAAATAAAGCTATCTATTGGGTTTCACTAAGACTCCATTGGAAGACTTGACTATTGTTGTTAAAAGACATATGCATTCATATTACAGAGCCACAAACCACAATGCAGACTTGTAAAATAAATATATGCTTACATGGTATTCGAACCAATGACTGTCTTAATTTGATAGTGCAAACCCAACACCTTACATACTGTGCTAACCAGTCTATTCGTAACAATAGCACAATTTATCAGAGATTTAAGTAAATAAGCTACAGTGTCCAAGGTGCTAAACATCATATATTTTATGGGGTCTCATAAGCAAGTCATTAGAATTCTTTACTACTAAAGTTATGATATATGCATTCAATATTTGAATAAACAAAGATAAAATAAAGCTATCTCTTGTGTTTCATTAACAAATACATTGGAAGACTTGACTATTGTTGTTAAAATACATATGCATTCATATTATAGAGCCACAAACCACAATGCAGACTTGTAAAATAAATATATGCTTACATGGTATTCGAACCAATGACAGGCTTAATTTGATAGTGCAAACCCAACACCTTACCTACTGTGCTAACCAGTCTATTCATAACAATCCCACTATTTATTAGAGATTTAAGTAAATAAGCTACAGTGTCCAAGTACTAAACATCATATATTCTATGGGGTGTCATAAGCAAGTCATTAGAATACTTTACTACTAAAGTTATAAGACATATGCATTCAATATTTCAGTAAACAAAGAGAAAATAAAGCTATCTATTGGGTTTCACTAAGACTCCATTGGAAGACTTGACTATTGTTGTTAAAAGACATATGCATTCATATTACAGAGCCACAAACCACAATGCAGACTTGTAAAATAAATATATGCTTACATGGTATTCGAACCAATGACTGTCTTAATTTGATAGTGCAAACCCAACACCTTACATACTGTGCTAACCAGTCTATTCATAACAATCGCACAATTTATCAGAGATTTAAGTAAATAAGCTACAGTGTCCAAGGTGCTAAACATCATATATTTTATGGGGTCTCATAAGCAAGTCATTAGAATTCTTTACTACTAAAGTTATGATATATGCATTCAATGTTTGAATAAACAAAGATAAAATAAAGCTATCTCTTGGGTTTCACTAACAAATACATTGGAAGACTTGACTATTGTTGTTAAAAGACATATGCATTCATATTATAGAGCCACAAACCACAATGCAGACTTGTAAAATAAATATATGCTTACATGGTATTCGAACCAATGACAGGCTTAATTTGATAGTGCAAACCCAACACCTTACCTACTGTGCTAACCAGTCTATTCATAACAATCCCACTATTTATTAGAGATTTAAGTAAATAAGCTACAGTGTCCAAGTACTAAACATCATATATTCTATGGGGTGTCATAAGCAAGACATTAGAATACTTTACTACTAAAGTTATGACATATGCATTCAATACTTGAATAAACAAAGATAAAATAAAGCTATCTCTTGTGTTTCACTAACAAATACATTGGAAGACTTGACTATTGTTGTTAAAATACATATGCATTACATTGTATAGAGCCACAAACCACACTTGTAAAATAAAAACATGCTTACATGGGATTCAAACCAATGGCTGTCATAATTTGATAGTGCAAACCCAACACCTTACCAACTGTGCCAAACAGTCTGCATACAAACTGCACAATTAATCAGAAATTTAAGTAAATCAGCTACAGTGTCCAAGGTTCTAAACATCATATATTCAATGGGGTGTCATAAGCAAGTCATTAGAATACTTTACTACTAAAGTTATGACATATGCATTCAATACTTGAATAAACAAAGATAAAATAAAGCTATCTCTTGGGTTTCACTAACAAATGCATTGGAAGACTTGACTATTGTTGTTAAAATACATATGCATTACATTGTATAGAGCCACAACCCACACTAGTAAAATAAAAACATGCTTACATGGGATTCAAACCAATAGCTGTCATAATTTGATAGTGCAAACATAACACCTTACCAACTGTGCCAAACAGTCTGCATACAAACTGCACAATTAATCAGAAATGTAAGTAAATCAGCTACAGTGTCCAAGTTACTAAACATGATATATTCTATGGGGTGTCATAAGCAAGTCATTAGAATACTTTACTACTAAAGTTATAAGACATATGCATTCAATATTTCAGTAAACAAAGAGAAAATAAAGCTATCTATTGGGTTTCACTAAGACTCCATTGGAAGACTTGACTATTGTTGTTAAAAGACATATGCATTCATATTACAGAGCCACAAACCACAATGCAGACTTGTAAAATAAATATATGCTTACATGGTATTCGAACCAATGACTGTCTTAATTTGATAGTGCAAACCCAACACCTTACATACTGTGCTAACCAGTCTATCCATAACAATCGCACAATTTATCAGAGATTTAAGTAAATAAGCTACAGTGTCCAAGGTGCTAAACATCATATATTTTATGGGGTCTCATAAGCAAGTCATTAGAATTCTTTACTACTAAAGTTATGATATATGCATTCAATATTTGAATAAACAAAGATAAAATAAAGATATCTCTTGGGGTTCACTAACAAATACATTGGAAGACTTGACTATTGTTGTTAAAAGACATATGCATTCATATTATAGAGCCACAAACCACAATGCAGACTTGTAAAATAAACATATGCTTACATGGTATTCGAACCAATGACAGGCTTAATTTGATAGTGCAAACCCAACACCTTACCTACTGTGCTAACCAGTCTATTCATAACAATCCCACTATTTATCAGAGATTTAAGTAAATAAGCTACAGTGTCCAAGTACTAAACATCATATATTCTATGGGGTGTCATAAGCAAGACATTAGAATACTTTACTACTAAAGTTATGACATATGCATTCAATACTTGAATAAACAAAGATAAAATAAAGCTATCTCTTGTGTTTCACTAACAAATACATTGGAAGACTTGACTATTGTTGTTAAAATACATATGCATTACATTGTATAGAGCCACAAACCACACTAGTAAAATAAAAACATGCTTACATGGGATTCAAACCAATGGCTGTCATAATTTGATAGTGCAAACCCAACACCTTACCAACTGTGCCAAACAGTCTGCATACAAACTGCACAATTAATCAGAAATTTAAGTAAATCAGCTACAGTGTCCAAGGTTCTAAACATCATATATTCAATGGGGTGTCATAAGCAAGTCATTAGAATACTTTACTACTAAAGTAATGACATATGCATTCAATACTTGAATAAACAAAGATAAAATAAAGCTATCTCTTGGGTTTCACTAACAAATACATTGGAAGACTTGACTATTGTTGTTAAAATACATATGCATTACATTGTATAGAGCCACAACCCACACTAGTAAAATAAAAACATGCTTACATGGGATTCAAACCAATAGCTGTCATAATTTGATAGTGCAAACATAACACCTTACCAACTGTGCCAAACAGTCTGCATACAAACTGCACAATTAATCAGAAATGTAAGTAAATCAGCTACAGTGTCCAAGTTACTAAACATCATATATTCTATGGGGTGTCATAAGCAAGTCATTAGAATACTTTACTACTAAAGTTATAAGACATATGCATTCAATATTTCAGTAAACAAAGAGAAAATAAAGCTATCTATTGGGTTTCACTAAGACTCCATTTGAAGACTTGACTATTGTTGTTAAAAGACATATGCATTCATATTACAGAGCCACAAACCACAATGCAGACTTGTGAAATAACTATATACTTACATGGTATTCGAACCAATGACTGTCTTAATTTGATAGTGCAAACCCAACACCTTACATACTGTGCTAACGAGTCTATTCATAACAATAGCCTAATTTATCAGAGATTTAAGTAAATAAGTTACAGTGTCCAAGGTGCTAAACATCATATATTTTATGGGGTCTCATAAGCAAGTCATTAGAATTATTTACTACTAAAGTTATGATATATGCATTCAATATTTGAATAAACAAAGATAAAATAAAGCTATCTCTTGGGTTTCACTAACAAATACATTGGAAGACTTGACTAATGTTGTTAAAATACATATGCATTACATTGTATAGAGCCACAAACCACACTAGTAAAATAAAAACATGCTTACATGGGATTCAAACCAATAGCTGTCATAATTTGATAGTGCAAACATAACACCTTACCAACTGTGCCAAACAGTCTGCATACAAACTGCGCAATTAATCAGAAATTTAAGTAAATCAGCTACAGTGTCCAAGTTACTAAACATGATATATTCTATGGGGTGTCATAAGCAAGTCATTAGAATACTTTACTACTAAAGTTATAAGACATATGCATTCAATATTTCAGTAAACAAAGAGAAAATAAAGCTATCTATTGGGTTTCACTAAGACTCCATTGGAAGACTTGACTATTGTTGTTAAAAGACATATGCATTCATATTACAGAGCCACAAACCACAATGCAGACTTGTAAAATAAATATATGCTTACATGGTATTCGAACCAATGACTGTCTTAATTTGATAGTGCAAACCCAACACCTTACATACTGTGCTAACCAGTCTATTCATAACAATCGCACAATTTATCAGAGATTTAAGTAAATAAGCTACAGTGTCCAAGGTGCTAAACATCATATATTTTATGGGGTCTCATAAGCAAGTCATTAGAATTCTTTACTACTAAAGTTATGATATATGCATTCAATATTTGAATAAACAAAGATAAAATAAAGATATCTCTTGGGGTTCACTAACAAATACATTGGAAGACTTGACTATTGTTGTTAAAAGACATATGCATTCATATTATAGAGCCACAAACCACAATGCAGACTTGTAAAATAAATATATGCTTACATGGTATTCGAACCAATGACAGGCTTAATTTGATAGTGCTAACCCAACACCTTACCTACTGTGCTAACCAATCTATTCATAACAATCCCACTATTTATCAGAGATTTAAGTAAATAAGCTACAGTGTCCAAGTACTAAACATCATATATTCTATGGGGTGTCATAAGCAAGACATTAGAATACTTTACTACTAAAGTTATGACGTATGCATTCAATACTTGAATAAACAAAGATAAAATAAAGCTATCTCTTGTGTTTCACTAACAAATACATTGGAAGACTTGACTATTGTTGTTAAAATACATATGCATTACATTGTATAGAGCCACAAACCACACTAGTAAAATAAAAACATGCTTACATGGGATTCAAACCAATGGCTGTCATAATTTGATAGTGCAAACCCAACACCTTACCAACTGTGCCAAACAGTCTGCATACAAACTGCACAATTAATCAGAAATGTAAGTAAATCAGCTACAGTGTCCAAGGTTCTAAACATCATATATTCAATGGGGTGTCATAAGCAAGTCATTAGAATACTTTACTACTAAAGTAATGACATATGCATTCAATACTTGAATAAACAAAGATAAAATAAAGCTATCTCTTGGGTTTCACTAACAAATACATTGGAAGACTTGACTATTGTTGTTAAAATACATATGCATTACATTGTATAGAGCCACAACCCACACTAGTAAAATAAAAACATGCTTACATGGGATTCAAACCAATAGCTGTCATAATTTGATAGTGCAAACATAACACCTTACCAACTGTGCCAAACAGTCTGCATACAAACTGCACAATTAATCAGAAATGTAAGTAAATCAGCTACAGTGTCCAAGTTACTAAACATCATATATTCTATGGGGTGTCATAAGCAAGTCATTAGAATACTTTACTACTAAAGTTATAAGACATATGCATTCAATATTTCAGTAAACAAAGAGAAAATAAAGCTATCTATTGGGTTTCACTAAGACTCCATTTGAAGACTTGACTATTGTTGTTAAAAGACATATGCATTCATATTACAGAGCCACAAACCACAATGCAGACTTGTGAAATAACTATATACTTACATGGTATTCGAACCAATGACTGTCTTAATTTGATAGTGCAAACCCAACACCTTACATACTGTGCTAACGAGTCTATTCATAACAATAGCCTAATTTATCAGAGATTTAAGTAAATAAGTTACAGTGTCCAAGGTGCTAAACATCATATATTTTATGGGGTCTCATAAGCAAGTCATTAGAATTATTTACTACTAAAGTTATGATATATGCATTCAATATTTGAATAAACAAAGATAAAATAAAGCTATCTCTTGGGTTTCACTAACAAATACATTGGAAGACTTGACTATTGTTGTTAAAATACATATGCATTACATTGTATAGAGCCACAAACCACACTAGTAAAATAAAAACATGCTTACATGGGATTCAAACCAATAGCTGTCATAATTTGATAGTGCAAACATAACACCTTACCAACTGTGCCAAACAGTCTGCATACAAACTGCGCAATTAATCAGAAATTTAAGTAAATCAGCTACAGTGTCCAAGTTACTAAACATGATATATTCTATGGGGTGTCATAAGCAAGTCATTAGAATACTTTACTACTAAAGTTATAAGACATATGCATTCAATATTTCAGTAAACAAAGAGAAAATAAAGCTATCTATTGGGTTTCACTAAGACTCCATTGGAAGACTTGACTATTGTTGTTAAAAGACATATGCATTCATATTACAGAGCCACAAACCACAATGCAGACTTGTAAAATAAATATATGCTTACATGGTATTCGAACCAATGACTGTCTTAATTTGATAGTGCAAACCCAACACCTTACATACTGTGCTAACCAGTCTATTCATAACAATCGCACAATTTATCAGAGATTTAAGTAAATAAGCTACAGTGTCCAAGGTGCTAAACATCATATATTTTATGGGGTCTCATAAGCAAGTCATTAGAATTCTTTACTACTAAAGTTATGATATATGCATTCAATATTTGAATAAACAAAGATAAAATAAAGATATCTCTTGGGGTTCACTAACAAATACATTGGAAGACTTGACTATTGTTGTTAAAAGACATATGCATTCATATTATAGAGCCACAAACCACAATGCAGACTTGTAAAATAAATATATGCTTACATGGTATTCGAACCAATGACAGGCTTAATTTGATAGTGCAAACCCAACACCTTACCTACTGTGCTAACCAGTCTATTCATAACAATCCCACTATTTATCAGAGATTTAAGTAAATAAGCTACAGTGTCCAAGTACTAAACATCATATATTCTATGGGGTGTCATAAGCAAGACATTAGAATACTTTACTACTAAAGTTATGACGTATGCATTCAATACTTGAATAAACAAAGATAAAATAAAGCTATCTCTTGTGTTTCACTAACAAATACATTGGAAGACTTGACTATTGTTGTTAAAATACATATGCATTACATTGTATAGAGCCACAAACCACACTAGTAAAATAAAAACATGCTTACATGGGATTCAAACCAATGGCTGTCATAATTTGATAGTGCAAACCCAACACCTTACCAACTGTGCCAAACAGTCTGCATACAAACTGCACAATTAATCAGAAATGTAAGTAAATCAGCTACAGTGTCCAAGGTTCTAAACATCATATATTCAATGGGGTGTCATAAGCAAGTCATTAGAATACTTTACTACTAAAGTAATGACATATGCATTCAATACTTGAATAAACAAAGATAAAATAAAGCTATCTCTTGGGTTTCACTAACAAATACATTGGAAGACTTGACTATTGTTAAAATACATATGCATTACATTGTATAGAGCCACAACCCACACTAGTAAAATAAAAACATGCTTACATGGGATTCAAACCAATAGCTGTCATAATTTGATAGTGCAAACATAACACCTTACCAACTGTGCCAAACAGTCTGCATACAAACTGCACAATTAATCAGAAATGTAAGTAAATCAGCTACAGTGTCCAAGTTACTAAACATCATATATTCTATGGGGTGTCATAAGCAAGTCATTAGAATACTTTACTACTAAAGTTATAAGACATATGCATTCAATATTTCAGTAAACAAAGAGAAAATAAAGCTATCTATTGGGTTTCACTAAGACTCCATTTGAAGACTTGACTATTGTTGTTAAAAGACATATGCATTCATATTACAGAGCCACAAACCACAATGCAGACTTGTGAAATAACTATATACTTACATGGTATTCGAACCAATGACTGTCTTAATTTGATAGTGCAAACCCAACACCTTACATACTGTGCTAACCAGTCTATTCATAACAATAGCATAATTTATCAGAGATTTAAGTAAATAAGTTACAGTGTCCAAGGTGCTAAACATCATATATTTTATGGGGTCTCATAAGCAAGTCATTAGAATTATTTACTACTAAAGTTATGATATATGCATTCAATATTTGAATAAACAAAGATAAAATAAAGCTATCTCTTGGGTTTCACTAACAAATACATTGGAAGACTTGACTATTGTTGTTAAAAGACATATGCATTCATATTATAGAGCCACAAACCACAATGCAGATTTGTAAAATAAATATATGCGTACATGGTATTCAAACCAATGACAGTCTTAATGTGATAGTGCAAACCCAACACCTTACCTACTGTGCTAACCAGTTTATTCATAACAATCCCACTATTTATCAGAGATTTAAGTAAATAAGCTACAGTGTCCAAGGTGCTAAACATCATATATTCTATGGGGTGTCATAAGCAAGTCATTAGAATACTTTACTACTAAAGTTATAAGACATATGCATTCAATATTTCAGTAAACAAAGAGAAAATAAAGCTATCTCTTGGGTTTCACTAAGACTCCATTGGAAGACTTGACTATTGTTGTTAAAAGACATATGCATTCATATTACAGAGCCACAAACCACAATGCAGACTTGTAAAATAAATATATGCTTACATGGTATTCGAACCAATGACTGTCTTAATTTGATAGTGCAAACCCAACACCTTACATACTGTGCTAACCAGTCTATTCATAACAATCGCACAATTTATCAGAGATTTAAGTAAATAAGCTACAGTGTCCAAGGTGCTAAACATCATATATTTTATGGGGTCTCATAAGCAAGTCATTAGAATTCTTTACTACTAAAGTTATGATATATGCATTCAATATTTGAATAAACAAAGATAAAATAAAGCTATCTCTTGGGTTTCACTAACAAATACATTGGAAGACTTGACTATTGTTGTTAAAAGACATATGCATTCATATTATAGAGCCACAAACCACAATGCAGACTTGTAAAATAAATATACGCTTACATGGTATTCGAACCAATGACAGGCTTAATTTGATAGTGCAAACCCAACACCTTACCTACTGTGCTAACCAGTCTACTCATAACAATCCCACTATTTATTAGAGATTTAAGTAAATAAGCTACAGTGTCCAAGTACTAAACATCATATATTCTATGGGGTGTCATAAGCAAGACATTAGAATACTTTACTACTAAAGTTATGACATATGCATTCAATACTTGAATAAACAAAGATAAAATAAAGCTATCTCTTGTGTTTCACTAACAAATACATTGGAAGACTTGACTATTGTTGTTAAAATACATATGCATTACATTGTATAGAGCCACAAACCACACTTGTAAAATAAAAACATGCTTACATGGGATTCAAACAAATGGCTGTCATAATTTGATAGTGCAAACCCAACACCTTACCAACTGTGCCAAACAGTCTGCATACAAACTGCACAATTAATCAGAAATTTAAGTAAATCAGCTACAGTGTCCAAGGTTCTAAACATCATATATTCAATGGGGTGTCATAAGCAAGTCATTAGAATACTTTACTACTAAAGTTATGACATATGCATTCAATACTTGAATAAACAAAGATAAAATAAAGCTATCTCTTGGGTTTCACTAACAAATACATTGGAAGACTTGACTATTGTTGTTAAAATACATATGCATTACATTGTATAGAGCCACAACCCACACTAGTAAAATAAAAACATGCTTACATGGGATTCAAACCAATAGCTGTCATAATTTGATAGTGCAAACATAACACCTTACCAACTGTGCCAAACAGTCTGCATACAAACTGCACAATTAATCAGAAATTTAAGTAAATCAGCTACAGTGTCCAAGTTACTAAACATCATATATTCTATGGGGTGTCATAAGCAAGTCATTAGAATACTTTACTACTAAAGTTATAAGACATATGCATTCAATATTTCAGTAAACAAAGAGAAAATAAAGCTATCTATTAGGTTTCACTAAGACTCCATTGGAAGACTTGACTATTGTTGTTAAAAGACATATTTATTCATATTACAGAGCCACAAACCACAATGCAGACTTGTGAAATAAATATATGCTTACATGGTATTCGAACCAATGACTGTCTTAATTTGATAGTGCAAACCCAACACCTTACATACTGTGCTAACCAGTCTATTCATAACAATAGCATAATTTATCAGAGATTTAAGTAAATAAGCTACAGTGTCCAAGGTGCTAAACATCATATATATTATGGGGTCTCATAAGCAAGTCATTAGAATTATTTACTACTAAAGTTATGATATATGCATTCAATATTTGAATAAACAAAGATAAAAAAAAGCTATCTATTGGGTTTCACTAACAAATACATTGGAAGACTTGACTATTGTTGTTAAAAGACATATGCATTCATATTATAGAGCCACAAACCACAATGCAAACTTGTAAAATAAATATATGCTTACATGGTAATCGAACCAATGACAGTCTTAATTTGATAGTGCAAACCCAACACCTTACATACTGTGCTAACCAGTCTATTCATAACAATCTCCCAATTTATCAGAGATTTATGTAAATAAGCTACAGTGTCCAAGGTGCTAAACATCATATATTTTATGGGGTGTCATAAGCAAGTCATTAGAATTCTTTACTACTAAAGTTATGACATATGCATTCAATATTTGAATAAACAAAGATAAAATAAAGCTATCTCTTGGGTTTCACTAACAAATACATTGGAAGACTTGACTATTGTTGTTAAAAGACATATGCATTCATATTATAGAGCCACAAATCACAATGCAGATTTGTAAAATAAATATATGCTTACATGGTATTCAAACCAATGACAGTCTTAATTTGATAGTGCAAACCCAACACCTTACCTACTGTGCTAACCAGTTTATTCATAACAATCCCACTATTTTTCAGAGATTTAAGTAAATAAGCTACAGTGTCCAAGGTGCTAAACATCATATATTCTATGGGGTGTCATAAGCAAGTTATTAGAATACTTTACTACTAAAGTTATGACATATGCCTTCAATACTTGAATAAACAAAGATAAAATAAAGCTATCTCTTGGGTTTCACTAACAAATACATTGGAAGACTTGACTATTGTTGTTAAAATACATATGCATTACATTGTATAGAGCCACAAACCACACTAGTAAAATAAAAACATGCTTACATGGGATTCAAACCAATGGCTGTCATAATTTAATAGTGCAAACCCAACACCTTACCAACTGTGCCAAACAGTCTGCATACAAACTGCACAATTAATCAGAAATTTAAGTAAATCAGCTACAGTGTCCAAGTTACTAAACATGATATATTCAATGGGGTGTCATAAGCAAGTCATTAGAATACTTTACTACTAAAGTAATGACATATGCATTCAATACTTGAATAAACAAAGATAAAATAAAGCTATCTCTTGGGTTTCACTAACAAATACATTGGAAGACTTGACTATTGTTGTTAAAATACATATGCATTACATTGTATAGAGCCACAACCCACACTAGTAAAATAAAAACATGCTTACATGGGATTCAAACCAATAGCTGTCATAATTTGATAGTGCAAACATAACACCTTACCAACTGTGCCAAACAGTCTGCATACAAACTGCACAATTAATCAGAAATGTAAGTAAATCAGCTACAGTGTCCAAGTTACTAAACATCATATATTCTATGGGGTGTCATAAGCAAGTCATTAGAATACTTTACTACTAAAGTTATAAGACATATGCATTCAATATTTCAGTAAACAAAGAGAAAATAAAGCTATCTATTGGGTTTCACTAAGACTCCATTTGAAGACTTGACTATTGTTGTTAAAAGACATATGCATTCATATTACAGAGCCACAAACCACAATGCAGACTTGTGAAATAACGATATACTTACATGGTATATCGCCTCACTGCCTTTCTTTCCTCTCACTCACTGCTTGACCCATTCCAGTCTGGTTTCCGTTCTCTCCACTCCACTGAAACTGCCCTCACAAAAGTCTGCAATGACCTCCATGCAGCCAAATCTAAGGGCCACTACTCTCTGCTTATTCTTCTTGACCTCTCTGCTGCTTTTGACACTGTGGACCATCCTCTCCTTCTGCAAATCCTTCACTCTCTTGGTCTGCGTGATACTGCCCTCTCCTGGCTGTCCTCCTACCTCTCTGATCGTTCCTTCTCTGTCTCCTCTCATGATGCTACCTCCCCCCCACTTCCACTAACTGTTGGTGTCCCCCAAGGCTCTGTTCTTGGTCCTCTCCTTTTCTCTCTCTATACGTCCTCTTTAGGTGAACTCATTAGTTCTTTTAACTTCCAATATCACCTCTATGCTGATGACACTCAAATCTACCTCTCCTCCCCTGATCTCTCCACGGCTCTCCTCACTCGTACCTCAAACTGTCTTTCTGCTATCTCTTCCTGGATGTCTCAGCGCTTTCTTAAACTCAACATGTCTAAGACTGAGCTGATCATCTTCCCACCCTCCCGCACAGCCTCACCTCCCACAATCTCATTATCCATTGATGGCACAACTATCTCCCCTAGCCCCCAAGTACGCTGTCTTGGCGTAATCCTTGACTCCTCCCTCTCCTTCAAACCACACATTCAGCACCTCTCACAAACCTGTCATTTTCATCTCAAAAACATTTCTAGAATCAGACCTTTTCTCACACAGGATGCCACTAAGATCATTATTCACTCACTGATTATTTCCAGACTGGACTACTGTAATCTCCTCTTAACTGGCCTCCCTGACAATCACCTCTCTCCACTCCAATCTATCCTCAATGCTGCTGCCCGGCTCATCTTCCTCACCAAACGCACTACGTCTACCTCCCCCCTCCTACAGGCCCTCCACTGGCTTCCCTTCCCTTTCAGAATCCAATTCAAACTTCTCACACTCACTTACAAAGCACTCACCCACTCCTCTCCCATCTACATCTCTGACCTTATCTCCCTTTACTCTCCCACCCGTCCTCTTCGCTCTGCTAATGCACGCCGTCTCTCCTGTCTTCTGATTACTTCCTCCCACTCCTATCTCCAAGATTTTTCACGTGCTGCTCCATTTCTCTGGAATTCTTTACCTCTCCCCCTCAGACTCTCCACCTCTCTACAAAACTTCAAACGGGCTCTTAAGACCCATTTCTTTACCAAACGTAGCCAAATCTCAACATAACCCTCTGTTCCACGCTCTCTATGTACCCCATCTGTGTCATCCCTGTCTGTCTACCCCTCCCCTTAGAATGTAAGCTCTCACGAGTAGGGCCCTCTTCCCTCATGTGCTTATACTTTTCTTACTTTAATAATCCTCAACTGCCCAGATCCCACAGTTTTTTGACCACCTGGAACTTATCTCTATGTTTACTGGTGTAGTTATGCTTAGCTGCCCTGTACTTGTCCTATATTGTATTCAACTGTAAGTCACTGTTTTCCTATTTTTTATGTGCATTTGTACTCTGTAATCGGGCGCTGCGGAACCCTTGTGGCGCCATATAAATAAAGGATAATAATAATAATAATAATGGTATTCGAACCAATGACTGTCTTAATTTGATAGTGCAAACCCAACACCTTACATACTGTGCTAACCAGTCTATTCATAACAATAGCATAATTTATCAGAGATTTAAGTAAATAAGTTACAGTGTCCAAGGTGCTAAACATCATATATTTTATGGGGTCTCATAAGCAAGTCATTAGAATTATTTACTACTAAAGTTATGATATATGCATTCAATATTTGAATAAACAAAGATAAAATAAAGCTATCTCTTGGGTTTCACTAACAAATACATTGGAAGACTTGACTATTGTTGTTAAAAGACATATGCATTCATATTATAGAGCCACAAACCACAATGCAGATTTGTAAAATAAATATATGCGTACATGGTATTCAAACCAATGACAGTCTTAATGTGATAGTGCAAACCCAACACCTTACCTACTGTGCTAACCAGTTTATTCATAACAATCCCACTATTTATCAGAGATTTAAGTAAATAAGCTACAGTGTCCAAGGTGCTAAACATCATATATTCTATGGGGTGTCATAAGCAAGTCATTAGAATACTTTACTACTAAAGTTATGACATATGCATTCAATACTTGAATAAACAAAGATAAAATAAAGCTATCTCTTGTGTTTCACTAACAAATACATTGGAAGACTTGACTATTGTTGTTAAAATACATATGCATTACATTGTATAGAGCCACAAACCACACTAGTAAAATAAAAACATGCTTACATGGGATTCAAACCAATGGCTGTCATAATTTGATAGTGCAAACCCAACACCTTACCAACTGTGCCAAACAGTCTGCATACAAACTGCACAATTAATCAGAAATTTAAGTAAATCAGCTACAGTGTCCAAGGTTCTAAACATCATATATTCAATGGGGTGTCATAAGCAAGTCATTAGAATACTTTACTACTAAAGTAATGACATATGCATTCAATACTTGAATAAACAAAGATAAAATAAAGCTATCTCTTGGGTTTCACTAACAAATACATTGGAAGACTTGACTATTGTTGTTAAAATACATATGCATTACATTGTATAGAGCCACAACCCACACTAGTAAAATAAAAACATGCTTACATGGGATTCAAACCAATAGCTGTCATAATTTGATAGTGCAAACATAACACCTTACCAACTGTGCCAAACAGTCTGCATACAAACTGCACAATTAATCAGAAATGTAAGTAAATCAGCTACAGTGTCCAAGTTACTAAACATCATATATTCTATGGGGTGTCATAAGCAAGTCATTAGAATACTTTACTACTAAAGTTATAAGACATATGCATTCAATATTTCAGTAAACAAAGAGAAAATAAAGCTATCTATTGGGTTTCACTAAGACTCCATTTGAAGACTTGACTATTGTTGTTAAAAGACATATGCATTCATATTACAGAGCCACAAACCACAATGCAGACTTGTGAAATAACGATATACTTACATGGTATATCGCCTCACTGCCTTTCTTTCCTCTCACTCACTGCTTGACCCATTCCAGTCTGGTTTCCGTTCTCTCCACTCCACTGAAACTGCCCTCACAAAAGTCTGCAATGACCTCCATGCAGCCAAATCTAAGGGCCACTACTCTCTGCTTATTCTTCTTGACCT
Organism: Pseudophryne corroboree; assembly: GCF_028390025.1. Lineage (NCBI taxonomy): Eukaryota > Metazoa > Chordata > Amphibia > Anura > Myobatrachidae > Pseudophryne > Pseudophryne corroboree. The sequence continues at coordinate 66,062 of NW_026968755.1, forward strand.
CTCTGCTGCTTTTGACACTGTGGACCATCCTCTCCTTCTGCAAATCCTTCACTCTCTTGGTCTGCGTGATACTGCCCTCTCCTGGCTGTCCTCCTACCTCTCTGATCGTTCCTTCTCTGTCTCCTCTCATGATGCTACCTCCCCCCCACTTCCACTAACTGTTGGTGTCCCCCAAGGCTCTGTTCTTGGTCCTCTCCTTTTCTCTCTCTATACGTCCTCTTTAGGTGAACTCATTAGTTCTTTTAACTTCCAATATCACCTCTATGCTGATGACACTCAAATCTACCTCTCCTCCCCTGATCTCTCCACGGCTCTCCTCACTCGTACCTCAAACTGTCTTTCTGCTATCTCTTCCTGGATGTCTCAGCGCTTTCTTAAACTCAACATGTCTAAGACTGAGCTGATCATCTTCCCACCCTCCCGCACAGCCTCACCTCCCACAATCTCATTATCCATTGATGGCACAACTATCTCCCCTAGCCCCCAAGTACGCTGTCTTGGCGTAATCCTTGACTCCTCCCTCTCCTTCAAACCACACATTCAGCACCTCTCACAAACCTGTCATTTTCATCTCAAAAACATTTCTAGAATCAGACCTTTTCTCACACAGGATGCCACTAAGATCATTATTCACTCACTGATTATTTCCAGACTGGACTACTGTAATCTCCTCTTAACTGGCCTCCCTGACAATCACCTCTCTCCACTCCAATCTATCCTCAATGCTGCTGCCCGGCTCATCTTCCTCACCAAACGCACTACGTCTACCTCCCCCCTCCTACAGGCCCTCCACTGGCTTCCCTTCCCTTTCAGAATCCAATTCAAACTTCTCACACTCACTTACAAAGCACTCACCCACTCCTCTCCCATCTACATCTCTGACCTTATCTCCCTTTACTCTCCCACCCGTCCTCTTCGCTCTGCTAATGCACGCCGTCTCTCCTGTCTTCTGATTACTTCCTCCCACTCCTATCTCCAAGATTTTTCACGTGCTGCTCCATTTCTCTGGAATTCTTTACCTCTCCCCCTCAGACTCTCCACCTCTCTACAAAACTTCAAACGGGCTCTTAAGACCCATTTCTTTACCAAACGTAGCCAAATCTCAACATAACCCTCTGTTCCACGCTCTCTATGTACCCCATCTGTGTCATCCCTGTCTGTCTACCCCTCCCCTTAGAATGTAAGCTCTCACGAGTAGGGCCCTCTTCCCTCATGTGCTTATACTTTTCTTACTTTAATAATCCTCAACTGCCCAGATCCCACAGTTTTTTGACCACCTGGAACTTATCTCTATGTTTACTGGTGTAGTTATGCTTAGCTGCCCTGTACTTGTCCTATATTGTATTCAACTGTAAGTCACTGTTTTCCTATTTTTTATGTGCATTTGTACTCTGTAATCGGGCGCTGCGGAACCCTTGTGGCGCCATATAAATAAAGGATAATAATAATAATAATAATGGTATTCGAACCAATGACTGTCTTAATTTGATAGTGCAAACCCAACACCTTACATACTGTGCTAACCAGTCTATTCATAACAATAGCATAATTTATCAGAGATTTAAGTAAATAAGTTACAGTGTCCAAGGTGCTAAACATCATATATTTTATGGGGTCTCATAAGCAAGTCATTAGAATTATTTACTACTAAAGTTATGATATATGCATTCAATATTTGAATAAACAAAGATAAAATAAAGCTATCTCTTGGGTTTCACTAACAAATACATTGGAAGACTTGACTATTGTTGTTAAAAGACATATGCATTCATATTATAGAGCCACAAACCACAATGCAGATTTGTAAAATAAATATATGCGTACATGGTATTCAAACCAATGACAGTCTTAATGTGATAGTGCAAACCCAACACCTTACCTACTGTGCTAACCAGTTTATTCATAACAATCCCACTATTTATCAGAGATTTAAGTAAATAAGCTACAGTGTCCAAGGTGCTAAACATCATATATTCTATGGGGTGTCATAAGCAAGTCATTAGAATACTTTACTACTAAAGTTATGACATATGCATTCAATACTTGAATAAACAAAGATAAAATAAAGCTATCTCTTGTGTTTCACTAACAAATACATTGGAAGACTTGACTATTGTTGTTAAAATACATATGCATTACATTGTATAGAGCCACAAACCACACTAGTAAAATAAAAACATGCTTACATGGGATTCAAACCAATGGCTGTCATAATTTGATAGTGCAAACCCAACACCTTACCAACTGTGCCAAACAGTCTGCATACAAACTGCACAATTAATCAGAAATTTAAGTAAATCAGCTACAGTGTCCAAGGTTCTAAACATCATATATTCAATGGGGTGTCATAAGCAAGTCATTAGAATACTTTACTACTAAAGTAATGACATATGCATTCAATACTTGAATAAACAAAGATAAAATAAAGCTATCTCTTGGGTTTCACTAACAAATACATTGGAAGACTTGACTATTGTTGTTAAAATACATATGCATTACATTGTATAGAGCCACAACCCACACTAGTAAAATAAAAACATGCTTACATGGGATTCAAACCAATAGCTGTCATAATTTGATAGTGCAAACATAACACCTTACCAACTGTGCCAAACAGTCTGCATACAAACTGCACAATTAATCAGAAATGTAAGTAAATCAGCTACAGTGTCCAAGTTACTAAACATCATATATTCTATGGGGTGTCATAAGCAAGTCATTAGAATACTTTACTACTAAAGTTATAAGACATATGCATTCAATATTTCAGTAAACAAAGAGAAAATAAAGCTATCTATTGGGTTTCACTAAGACTCCATTTGAAGACTTGACTATTGTTGTTAAAAGACATATGCATTCATATTACAGAGCCACAAACCACAATGCAGACTTGTGAAATAACTATATACTTACATGGTATTCGAACCAATGACTGTCTTAATTTGATAGTGCAAACCCAACACCTTACATACTGTGCTAACCAGTCTATTCATAACAATAGGATAATTTATCAGAGATTTAAGTAAATAAGTTACAGTGTCCAAGGTGCTAAACATCATATATTTTATGGGGTCTCATAAGCAAGTCATTAGAATTATTTACTACTAAAGTTATGATATATGCATTCAATATTTGAATAAACAAAGATAAAATAAAGCTATCTCTTGGGTTTCACTAACAAATACATTGGAAGACTTGACTATTGTTGTTAAAAGACATATGCATTCATATTATAGAGCCACAAACCACAATGCAGATTTGTAAAATAAATATATGCGTACATGGTATTCAAACCATTGACAGTCTTAATGTGATAGTGCAAACCCAACACCTTACCTACTGTGCTAACCAGTTTATTCATAACAATCCCACTATTTATCAGAGATTTAAGTAAATAAGCTACAGTGTCCAAGGTGCTAAACATCATATATTCTATGGGGTGTCATAAGCAAGTCATTAGAATACTTTACTACTAAAGTTATAAGACATATGCATTCAATATTTCAGTAAACAAAGAGAAAATAAAGCTATCTATTGGGTTTCACTAAGACTCCATTGGAAGACTTGACTATTGTTGTTAAAAGACATATGCATTCATATTACAGAGCCACAAACCACAATGCAGACTTGTAAAATAAATATATGCTTACATGGTATTCGAACCAATGACTGTCTTAATTTGATAGTGCAAACCCAACACCTTACATACTGTGCTAACCAGTCTATTCATAACAATCGCACAATTTATCAGAGATTTAAGTAAATAAGCTACAGTGTCCAAGGTGCTAAACATCATATATTTTATGGGGTCTCATAAGCAAGTCATTAGAATTCTTTACTACTAAAGTTATGATATATGCATTCAATATTTGAATAAACAAAGATAAAATAAAGCTATCTCTTGGGTTTCACTAACAAATACATTGGAAGACTTGACTATTGTTGTTAAAAGACATATGCATTCATATTATAGAGCCACAAACCACAATGCAGACTTGTAAAATAAATATATGCTTACATGGTATTCGAACCAATGACAGCCTTAATTTGATAGTGCAAACCCAACACCTTACCTACTGTGCTAACCAGTCTATTCATAACAATCCCACTATTTATTAGAGATTTAAGTAAATAAGCTACAGTGTCCAAGTACTAAACATCATATATTCTATGGGGTGTCATAAGCAAGACATTAGAATACTTTACTACTAAAGTTATGACATATGCATTCAATACTTGAATAAACAAAGATAAAATAAAGCTATCTCTTGTGTTTCACTAACAAATACATTGGAAGACTTGACTATTGTTGTTAAAATACATATGCATTACATTGTATAGAGCCACAAACCACACTTGTAAAATAAAAACATGCTTACATGGGATTCAAACAAATGGCTGTCATAATTTGATAGTGCAAACCCAACACCTTACCAACTGTGCCAAACAGTCTGCATACAAACTGCACAATTAATCAGAAATTTAAGTAAATCAGCTACAGTGTCCAAGGTTCTAAACATCATATATTCAATGGGGTGTCATAAGCAAGTCATTAGAATACTATACTACTAAAGTAATGACATATGCATTCAATACTTGAATAAACAAAGATAAAATAAAGCTATCTCTTGGGTTTCACTAACAAATACATTGGAAGACTTGACTATTGTTGTTAAAATACATATGCATTACATTGTATAGAGCCACAACCCACACTAGTAAAATAAAAACATGCTTACATGGGATTCAAACCAATAGCTGTCATAATTTGATAGTGCAAACATAACACCTTACCAACTGTGCCAAACAGTCTGCATACAAACTGCACAATTAATCAGAAATGTAAGTAAATCAGCTACAGTGTCCAAGTTACTAAACATCATATATTCTATGGGGTGTCATAAGCAAGTCATTAGAATACTTTACTACTAAAGTTATAAGACATATGCATTCAATATTTCAGTAAACAAAGAGAAAATAAAGCTATCTATTGGGTTTCACTAAGACTCCATTTGAAGACTTGACTATTGTTGTTAAAAGACATATGCATTCATATTACAGAGCCACAAACCACAATGCAGACTTGTGAAATAACTATATACTTACATGGTATTCGAACCAATGACTGTCTTAATTTGATAGTGCAAACCCAACCCCTTACTTACTGTGCTAACCAGTCTATTCATAACAATAGCATAATTTATCAGAGATTTAAGTAAATAAGTTACAGTGTCCAAGGTGCTAAACATCATATATTTTATGGGGTCTCATAAGCAAGTCATTAGAATTATTTACTACTAAAGTTATGATATATGCATTCAATATTTGAATAAACAAAGATAAAAAAAAGCTATCTATTGGGTTTCACTAACAAATACATTGGAAGACTTGACTATTGTTGTTAAAAGACATATGCATTCATATTATAGAGCCACAAACCACAATGCAAACTTGTAAAATAAATATATGCTTACATGGTAATCGAACCAATGACAGTCTTAATTTGATAGTGCAAACCCAACACCTTACATACTGTGCTAACCAGTCTATTCATAACAATCTCCCAATTTATCAGAGATTTAAGTAAATAAGCTACAGTGTCCAAGGTGCTAAACATCATATATTTTATGGGGTGTCATAAGCAAGTCATTAGAATTCTTTACTACTAAAGTTATGACATATGCATTCAATATTTGAATAAACAAAGATAAAATAAAGCTATCTCTTGGGTTTCACTAACAAATACATTGGAAGACTTGACTATTGTTGTTAAAATACATATGCATTACATTGTATAGAGCCACAACCCACACTAGTAAAATAAAAACATGCTTACATGGGATTCAAACCAATAGCTGTCATAATTTGATAGTGCAAACATAACACCTTACCAACTGTGCCAAACAGTCTGCATACAAACTGCACAATTAATCAGAAAT
>NW_026968756.1:7500-12500 GCF_028390025.1 Pseudophryne corroboree
TATATTTATTTTTATTTCTATTTATTTTCACACACGGCGAAAGTTGCCATGTGTTTGATTGTATATGATATATGCGCAACATTGGGGCCTGGGAGGCATTAAGAGTGGTCCTATGTTCTCTTTCTCCTCTAGATCCGTATTAAGGACATTATGTATATACCTTGAATATATTGATGTGACTGTTTACCGATCCTGCCTATCTTGAGAAAGACCCGGTCAAGGGGTCGAAACGTCGATCAAAGGCGAATTGGTGCAACTGACTATTAAAAACATGATTGTTTTATGCTACCTAATTGTATATGTTATTTACTAGTGAGTGCCCCTTTCCACGTTTGTGGAATCTCTGCTATGTATTTGTGGCTGACCGAGTCAGTTCCACAGGGCGCACCCTGAACATGTTTCTATGTATGTTTTGATGTGAGTGCGGATCTCCAACGATATATTGAGTATAGGTACCTTTGAGTATCTCTGCTTTATCCGACACCCATCCCAGTTTGAGGATCTAATAGAGGGAGGCAACTGGGACATACTCTCATTGTGTGTGTCCATCCACATATTATTTTCTAGTTTTTTCATTTTACATTGTTGAGTCCACTACAGTTATGTCACAAGGGGGGACATATTTGTTAGATGATGGTTTGTTGTCCCAAGCAGAACAAGGGACCGTATCATACACTGATGAAGAGGTGGACAAACTATTGTTTGACAAACTGGACTTCGACTCTTTGCCGGCGGAAACGGCTGCTGATGTTTATTATAAGTTACTTAAACTCCGCCAGCGCGAAGTGGAACTACAACTCCATGGCCAGTTCCTTTCGGAATATCACAGGCGCAAACAAATCCCTCGTGGATTTCGCCTAAACAATATACCTACGCTTGGTAGGAATAACCCGTTGTTCTGCAGTAAATGGTGTGGCATTTTAAACAAGTGCTCATTTGACCTCATTGCACTTGTTATTGAGGAGGTCAGTAATGACCTCAAGAAGGTGAAAATCGATATTGAAACTACTAATGCCACTACTCTACCTTTATTGCGTGAAGATAAATCTAGTAATTGGACAGAGAGACTGCAGACACAAATGGACACATTTCGTAATGAGTTGATTTCATTTAAAAGAAAGAAGTTGGCAGCTGTGACATTAGATTACCAGAACCATACGGTTTACCGTTGGCTGCTGGGGAATTCGGGACAGGAGGGGCAGGATAGATATTTTCGGCCAAATTATAGACGCCGTTATACACCTGTTACCTACAATCCTGGATCATCTTATTCCACATCGGATACGGACACGGGTGAGGCACAATCTGTGGGCACACATTTTTTAGGTGTAGGCAACCCCATGACCACAGAATTAATGGAAGACCCAAGAATCGCCGGCCGCACCCGAGGCGGGGGGGCCACCCGAAGAAGGGCACGAAGGCGACGACGATAGACTCTGTATTTAATTTGTCAGACTATCGATTGAGTGACTCCGAAATATCACTTTTATCGAAAGGTCTGACATTTGTCCCGACAACTAAGCACAACAAATTTCAAAACACTGTTGAACTCTACAGATTTAGCCGTAATCTTAGGTTAAAGGAATTTTTTGGTGTCAAAACATCTGACCCCAATACATCCAAATTTAAACAAAAGTCACAATTTGACCCCATGTCTGCTAATGCTAGTATTAAGACATTTACACGCATTGTTCAGAAGGACATTAATGAGTGTCAAGTACCTAAATTGTATGATAATTTATCCTCTGACGAGCGTATTGCATTGAGGAACTTACGAGATAATCCCTTTATAGTTATCCGCCCAGCGGATAAGGGAGGAGCAGTGGTGGTTCAAAATTGGACCGATTATGACAAGGAAATTCTGTCACAATTATCGGACTCTAATACATATCTCAAATTAGACTATAACCCGGTAAAAGAGATTAAAACTCAGGTCGATGGATCTTTGACACGGGGATTTGAAAGTGGCTGGTTGGATCAGGAGTTATATGCTTATCTTACGGTTGATTATCCGAAATGTCCCATTATTTACACCTTACCAAAGGTGCATAAAACCCTTGAAAAACCACCTGGGAGGCCGATTATAGCGGCAGAAGGGTCGGTGCTTCAGCCTCTAGCTATCTATATTGACAGTATATTACAGCCCTTAGTATTGGACAACAGTAGTCACATCCGTGACTCCAATGACTTTCTTGAACTCATCCGGAATATCACCCCGTTTGACGAACCAATAATATTGGCCACCATGGACGTATGTTCGTTATATACGATTATCCCGCACGACCAGGGTTTGGAAGCGGTGGCAACCGCTTTATTGAAGTCGGTTAATCTTAAACAACCCATCGAGTACATTTTGGAGCTGGTTCAGTTGGTCCTAACCTTAAATCATTTTTCCTATAAAGATCAATTTTTTATGCAGAAATCAGGTACGGCCATGGGCTCAAATCTGGCCCCGTCATATGCTAATTTATATATGGCACAATATGAAGAAACTAATATCTATCCGAAGTATGGCAAATTCATACGTCTGTACAAACGATATATTGACGATGTATTTATATTATGGACAGGTACTGAGCAGACTTTTGTCAATATGATCGAAGATTTGAACCAACTGGCATCACCAGTGAGGTTCACGTACACTGTATCAACCACTGAGATTTGTTTTCTTGACATTAAGGTAATTATCAGAGAGGGGAGGTTCATAACTACCCTCTTTCGGAAGGCCACTGACCGTAATACCACACTTTTAGCCAACAGCCATCACCCCCCATCGTTAAAAGACAACTTACCGGTATCTCAGTACCTTAGGGTGATGCGTATAAACTCTGAGACCGAAGCAATGAACACACAAATTATTGAGATGACGGCCAGATTTATTGAACGGGGTTATAAACGAAGGATCCTTGAGGGATGCCTGAGGAAAGCCACTAGGATTTTCAAGGGAGAAACTAGAGTTAGAAGTAATAACACCGGCAGGATGACATTCTCCACTACCTATAATGGGATGTCTGGATGTATTCGTAAATCAATCAATAAACACTGGCCCATTGTGACCTCGGATTCTACACTACCATTTACCCATATGCCGACACCGATGATGGCATTTGGTAGGGGACCAAATTTAAGACAGCTTCTAATGCGCCCTACGATGTTCCCAGATGAGAATCTTGACAAGTTTAGTGTTATGAAACAAAAACCTGGATGTTTCTCCTGTGGGGGTTGTGTAACCTGCAGGTCCATGGTGACGGGTCCCACTGTGATGCACCCCCAGACAGGGAAGAAAATACGTATTACATATCACTTACATTGTCGTTTAGACCATGTTATATATATACTGATATGTCCATGTGGTTTATACTATGTGGGGCTCACCACCAGGCCCTTTAGAGATCGAATGGCCAATCACCGTACCTCAATCCGTGCAGCTTTTGAAACTGGGAGTACTGATAAACCAGTGGCCCGACATTTCTTTGAAAACAAACACCAGGTGTCAAGCATGAGATGCAAACTGATAGATTGGGTTCCACCTATACAGGGTGGTGGAGACAGAACTCTCGCGCTCAAGCAGCGCGAGAGTTACTGGATCTACACCTTGGATACGGTTTTTCCAAAGGGAATGAACGAGTATAACCCATTGAATCTTTTCATTAAACGGTAAAAATGGCCTCATATGCTGATATGTTCCCCTTACTAAGGGTTATAACTCAGACCCTTGTGATGGTTCGTTGAATCTACCTTTTGGCCTTTATATACTTTTTGGTTGAAGGAGACCCTGTCAATTAGGGTCCTTTGGACAATTTTTTGGTCTGACCAGGTGACTCTTGCCACCTGGGCCGGACCGTAGTTTCTAGCCCCTGCTCTTATCTCCTACAATTGATTTTTTGGAGTGTGAGGTTATGTTATTTTATTTATAGATAAGTGTACCATTTTCTGATATTATGTATTAACTGTATAAATATGTACATTATCCTTGTGTGACATCTCCCTTAGTATATATTGGTTTTATCATACCTGACTGTTATCTTTGGGGTTGTTTTGCCCCATAGGGATATCCTATATACTCTGACAATATGTTCATCTGATATTGCCAAGGGGGAAGGGATTGTTATGTTTATATGTACTAATTATTGTCTTTTTGCATTTTAAGAAATATTTATCCGTGTGATGTATTTCGACACTCATATGTCCAAATTTTATTGGGACAATGCCTATTATGTATGTAACTAGTACTTTGATGTTGGAGATGAGAATTGTTGGGCTAGACCACTGTGGATGTTATATCACTTCAAGCCCTCAGGTTCCAATGTTGCATGATGCATCTTGAGCGTTACATACATGTATGTCTATACATGGTTTGTTCTCTATATGTTTATGCATGTATATGTGTATATATATATATATGGATACATTTGAATTTTGACCTTTACTATTCTTTTTATTTATTTTGTATTTATTTTTATTTTTATATTTATTTTTATTATTTTTTTTTATTTTATATTTCTCATTAATATTTTATTTTATAGTTTATTTATTTTTTTATTTAATTATACTCAATTATTTTCTTTTATTTATATTATCATTTTTTATCTCTATTATCTTTGTATAATTTTTATTTCCCTTTATTCTATATACACTTTCTAGCACATTGTCTATTAGTGGCACTATTCCCTATTGGCGGTGGTAGCCCAGTGGACATATTATTTTAGATTCCGTAAGCTGATTGTAACGACACCTGGTGATGTGAGTATCCCTGGTCAGCTGTAGCGATGCGTCCCACCATTACCTGGTGGAACGCACACTTCCGGTGTATGGCACGCATGACGCTCGCGGGGAGTCTAGTGACGTACTTCCGGTCCGCGAGATACACGGTGCTTCCCTGACTTAGGTGTGTAGCGGCTATGGCGGTGTCTGGTGCCGGACGCTCGCTTGTGGTTGCACATGGGTGGGTTATGTTGTTCATTGATGAGAGTTGTCAGTGCGGGTTTGACCATGCAGGA
>NW_026968756.1:17500-72000 GCF_028390025.1 Pseudophryne corroboree
ATCCCTCTGGAGCTAATGGTGTCCAGTAGCCTAAGAAGCGCAACCTAGCCGCAGTTAGTAGGTTTGCTTCTCTCCCCTCAGTCCCACGTAGCAGAGAGTCTATTGCCAGCAGAAGCTCTCTGAAAATAAAAAAAACAACTAAAATACTTTATTAGCAAGCTCAGGAGAGCTCACTAAAATGCACCCAGCTCTGTCCGGGCACAGATTTTAACTGAGGTCTGGAGGAGGGGCATAGAGGGAGGAGCCAGTGCACACCAGTAGTACTAAATCTTTCTTAGAGTGCCCAGTCTCCTGCGGAGCCCGTCTATTCCCCATGGTCCTTACGGAGTCCCCAGCATCCACTAGGACGTTAGAGAAAAACACAGTATGTTTACCTAGTAGCGCTTTTATGTATATGCGCCAATTATGTGCCCCCCCTCTACTTTAAAACCCTTCTTTCACCGTGTGTTAAGCAGGGGAGAGTGCGGGGAGCTTCCTCTCAGCGGTGCTGTGGAGAAAAATAGCGCTGGTGAGTGCTGAGGGAGAAGCCCCGCCCCCTCGGTGGCGGGTTTCTGTCCTGCTCAAATTTCTCAATAACATGGCGGCGGCTCTTTATATACATGTACAGTGCCCAGCTGTACATGTGTGTATATATATATATATATATATATATATATATATATATATATATATATACACATACATACATACATATGCCACCGGAGAGGTTTATATTGCTGCCCAGGGCGCCGCCCCCCCCCCCCCCCCCAGCGCCCTGCACCCTTACAGTGACCGAGGTGTGTGAGGTGAATGGGAGCAATGGCGCACAGCTGCAGTGCTGTGCGTTACCTCTATGAAGATCAAGGTGTCTTCTGCCGCCTCTGATGTCTTTTCCTCAATACTCACCCGGCTTCTATCTTCTGGCTCCGCGGCTCTGGGACGGACGGCTAGGGTGAGACCTGCGTACCGATCCCTCTGGAGCTAATGGTGTATAGTAGCCTAAGAAACAGAGCCCTGAAACTCAGAGAAGTGGGTCTGTTTCTCTCTCCTCAGTCCCTCGATGCAGGGAGTCTGTTGCCAGCAGGCTCCCTGAACATAAAAAACCTAACTAAAATGCTTTCTTTACAGGAAACTCAGGAGAGCTCCTGAAATGAACCCAGTCTCCACTGGGCACAGTATCAAACTGAGGTCTGGAGGAGGGGCATAGAGGGAGGAGCCAGTGCACACCCAGAGTCAAAGTCTTTCTTAAAGTGCCCATGTCTCCTGCGGAGCCCGTCTATCCCCATGGTCCTTACGGAGTCCCCAGCATCCTCTAGGACGTTAGAGAAATATATATATATATATATATATATATATATATATATATACACTGCTCAAAAAAATAAAGGGAACACTAAAATAACATCCTAGATCTGAATGAATTAAATATTCTTATTAAATACTTTGTTCTTTACATAGTTGAATGTGCTGACAACAAAATCACACAAAAATTATCAATGGAAATCAAATTTATTAACCCATGGAGGCTGGATTTGGAGTCACCCTCAAAATTAAAGTGGAAAAACACACTACAGGCTGATCCAACTTTGATGTAATGTCCTTAAAACAAGTCAAAATGAGGCTCAGTAGTGTCTGTGGCCTCCTCGTGCCTGTATGACCTCCCTACAACGCCTGGACATGCTCCTGATGAGGTGGCGGATGGTCTCCTGAGGGATCTCCTCCCAGACCTGGACTAAAGCATCCGCCAACTCCTGGACAGTCTGTGGTGCAACGTGGTGTTGGTGGATGGAGCGAGACATGATGTCCCAGATGTGCTCAATTGGATTCAGGTCTGGGGAACGGGTGGGCCAGTCCATAACATCAATGCCTTCGTCTTGCAGGAACTGCTGACACACTCCAGCCATATGAGGTCTAGCATTGTCTTGCATTAGGAGGAACCCAGGGCCAACCGCACCAGCATATGGTCTCACAAGGGGTCGGAGGATCTCATCTCGGTACCTAATGGCAGTCAGGCTACCTCTGGCGAGCACATGGAGGGCTGTGCGGCCCCCCAAAGAAATGCCACCCCACACCATTACTCACTCACTGCCAAACCGGTCATGCTGGAGGATGTTGCAGGCAGCAGAACGTTCTCCTTGGCGTCTCCAGACTCTGTCACGTCTGTCACATGTGCTCAGTGAGAACCTGCTTTCATCTGTGAAGAGCACAGGCGCCAGTGGCAAATTTGCCAATCTTGGTGTTCTCTGGCAAATGCCAAACGTCCTGCACAGTGTTGGGCTGTAAGCACAACCCCCACCTGTGGGCGTCGGGCCCTCATACCACCCTCATGGAGTCTGTTTCTGATCGTTTGAGTAGACACATGCACATTTGTGGCTTGCTGGAGGTCATTTTGCAGGGCTCTGGCAGTGCTCCTCCTGTTCCACCTTGCACAAAGGCGGAGGTAGCGGTCCTGCTACTGGGTTGTTACCCTCCTCCACGTCTCCTGATGTACTGGCCTGTCTCCTGGTAGCGCCTCCATGCTCTGGACACTACGCTGACAGACACAGCAAACCTTCCTGCCACAGCTCGCATTGATGTGCCATCCTGGATGAGCTGCACTACCTGAGCCACTTTGTGTGGGTTGTAGGGAGGTCATACAGGCACGTGGAGGCCACACACACTACTGAGCCTCATTTTGACTTGTTTTAAGGACATTACACCAAAGTTGGATCAGCCTGTAGTGTGGTTTTCCACTTTAATTTTGAGGGTGACTCCAAATCCAGACCTCCATGGGTTAATAAATTTGATTTCCATTGATCATTTTTGTGTGATCTTGTTGTCAGCACATTCAACTATGTAAAGAACAAAGTATTTAATAAGAATATTTCACTCATTCAGATCTAGGATGTGTTATTTTAGTGTTCCCTTTATTTTTTTGAGCAGTGTATATATATATATATATATATATATCTATCTATATATATATATGCAAAAGAGGAAAAAAATAGCGCCACTTGTGGTATGTAAACCTTCACAATTATGTATAATATATGTCCAAAAATACACTCCCTTGGTACAAAGGGTGTCAGCAGGCCCCTAAATAAAAACAGCAGTGGTAAGCTGCTGTGAATTTTTTTTATAGAAACCAAGAATATGGGCACAAGCGACCAATGGTGTCTGCAGTAAAGGAACGTAAAAAAGATTTTTTATATAAAAAGAAAGAGCATATTTATTTTACATGAGTAAAAACACTGATATACTTTGATTTAAAAAAATGCTTAAGCATGAGAATTCATAAAAAATGCATAAAAAATACAGGAACATGTGATTAAAAGAGAAGAAAAAATCTAAAAGTACAAGGTACACATCGATTTGTAGTAAATGTGTAGAAAGTGCTTATCTTAGGTGAATTCAACAATGGGACCCACTATTGGGAAATTGTTGTCAAACAACACCATTTGCGGTTCACGTGCGTCTCAACTAAATCCCGGATATCATCCACTGAATATAATCCCTAAAGGAAGTGACGCGCGGCCTAACAGAGGAGTTCCGAGTCCAGCACGCTCTCCACGGCACACAGAGCTTCCGGGTTCCAACACGAGACGCGATGACGCGGACGGGGCGTCTGACGAAAGCAACGAGACTTCTTTGACGTACCACCAAGTGCGGAAGCGGGCGCATGCGCAGAGGAGCCCGCTGGGGACTTCCAACATCTGATCATGAACACAAAAGTGGACGCAAGCGCAGTAGAGCCCGTTGTACCTCCGGAAGTGGGGCGGAAGTACCTGCTGCCAGTACAGTGTAAACAAATCACTTACACTCACTAAACTACTCGTTTTTAAATATGTGATAAGGATTAGCTTTGTTTAGAGACAATTTGTAATACTCACATATAAATCATTTAAATCTAAAACACACTAAGATTTCTGTTCTTCCCTAACATCACTGTGGGAGGAAGTGATGTCACACATAGTCTTCTAATTGACAGAGGTATAAATACAAGCCCTGTCCCAGTAGCACACTACCCTTGATGAAGTCCTGAAGGACGAAACGCGTTGGGCATTCCATGATCTTTCCCAGATCAACCTCCTGAACCTAAGATAAGCACTTTCTACACATTTACTACAAATCGATGTGTACCTTGTACTTTTAGATTTTTTCTTCTCTTTTAATCACATGTTCCTGTATTTTTTATGCATTTTTTATGAATTCTCATGCTTAAGCATTTTTTTTAAATCAAAGTATATCAGTGTTTTTACTCATGTAAAATAAATATGCTCTTTCTTTTTATACAAAAAATCTTTTTTACGTTCCTTTACTGCAGACACCATTGGTCGCTTGTGCCCATATTCTTGGTCTCTCTCTCTCTCTCTCTATATATATATATATATATATATATATATATATATATATATATATATATATATATATATATATGTATGTATTGTATCCTGTGATGCTTTAATACACCAGTTTTTTGTTTGACAAGTCCTGGAGTGCCGCCGATTTCTTTCTGCATACTATATTATATATATATATATATATATATATATATATATATATATATATATATATATAAAATAAGATTTTACTCACCGGTAAATCTATTTCTCGTAGTCCGTAGTGGATGCTGGGTACTCCGTAAGGACCATGGGGAATAGACGGGCTCCGCAGGAGACTGGGCACTCTTTAAAGAAAGATTAGGTACTACATCTGGTGTGCACTGGCTCCTCCCTCTATGCCCCTCCTCCAGACCTCAGTTAGGGAAACTGTGCCCGGAAGAGCTGACATTACAAGGAAAGGATTTGGAATCCAGGGTAAGACTCATACCAGCCACACCAATCACACCGTACAACTCGTGATAACCATACCCAGTTAACAGTATGAACAACAACTGAGCCTCATTAAACAGATGGCTCAGAACAAAAAAACCTATAGTTAAGCAATAACTATATACAAGTATTGCAGAATTCCGCACTTGGGACGGGCTCCCAGCATCCACTACGGACTACGAGAAATAGATTTACCGGTGAGTAAAATCTTATTTTCTCTGACGTCCTAGTGGATGCTGGGGACTCCGTAAGGACCATGGGGATTATACCAAAGCTCCCAAAAGGGCGGGAGAGTGCAGATGACTCTGCAGCACCGAATAAGCAAACTCAAGGTCCTCCTCAGCCAGGGTATCAAACTTGTAGAATTTTGCAAACGTGTTTGATCCCGACCAGGTAGCAGCTCGGCAAAGTTGTAAAGCCGAGACCCCTCGGGCAGCCGCCCAAGAAGAGCCCACCTTCCTCGTGGAATGGGCTTTGACTGATTTAGGATGCGGCAGTCCAGCCGCAGAATGTGCAAGTTGAATCGTGCTACAGATCCAGCGAGCAATAGTCTGCTTAGAAGCAGGAGCACCCAGCTTGTTGGGTGCATGCAGGATAAACAGCGAGTCAGTTTTTCTGACTCTAGCCGTCCTGGAAACATAGATTTTCAGGGCCCGGACTACATCCAGCAACTTGGAAGCCTCCAAGTCCCGAGTAGCCGCAGGCACCACAATAGGTTGGTTCAAATGAAACGCTGATACCACCTTAGGGAGAAATTGGGGACGAGTCCTCAATTCTGCCCTGTCCATATGGAAGATCAGATAGGGGCTTTTACATGACAAAGCCGCCAATTCTGACACACGCCTAGCCGAAGCCAAGGCCAAAAGCATGACCACTTTCCACGTGAGATATTTCAACTCCACGGTCTGAAGTGGCTCAAACCAATGTGATTTTAGGAAATCCAACACAACGTTGAGATCCCAAGGTGCCACTGGAGGCACAAAAGGGGGCTGAATATGCAGCACTCCCTTAACAAACGTCTGAACTTCAGGCAGTGAAGCCAGTTCTTTTTGAAAGAAAATAGACAGGGCCGAAATCTGGACTTTAATGGATCCCAATTTTAGGCCCATAGTCACTCCTGACTGTAGGAAGTGCAGAAATCGACCCAGCTGAAAATCTTCTGTTGGGGCCTTCATAGCCTCACACCAAGCAACATTTTTTCGCCATATGCGGTGATAATGTTTTGCTGTCACATCCTTCCTAGCTTTTATCAGCGTAGGAATGACTTCAACCGGAATGCCCTTTTCCATCAGGATCCGGCGTTCAACCGCCATGCCATCAAACGCAGCCGCGGTAAGTCTTGGAACAGACAGGGCCCCTGCTGTAGCAGGTCCTGTCAGAGCGGCAGAGGCCAAGGGTCCTCTGAGATCATTTCTTGTAGTTCCGGGTACCAAGTCCTTCTTGGCCAATCCGGAATGATGAGTATAGTTCTTACTCCTCTCTTTCTTATTATCCTCAGTACCTTTGGTATGAGAGGAAGAGGAGGGAACACAAACCGACTGGTACACCCACGGTGTCACTAGAGCGTCCACAGCTATCGCCTGAGGGTCCCTTGACCTGGCGCAACATCTTTTTAGCTTTTTGTTGAGGCGGGACGCCATCATGTCCACCTGTGGCCTTTCCCAACGATTTACAATCAGCTGGAAGACTTCTGGATGAAGTCCCCACTCTCCCGGGTGGAGGTCGTGCCTGCTGAGGAAGTCTGCTTCCCAGTTGTCCACTCCCGGAATGAACACTGCTGACAGTGCTAACACGTGATTTTCCGCCCATCGGAGAATCCTTGTGGCTTCTGCCATCGCCATCCTGCTTCTTGTGCCGCCCTGTCGGTTTACATGGGTGACCGCCGTGATGTTGTCTGACTGAATCAGCACCGGCTGGTTTTGAAGCAGGGGTTTTGCCTGACTTAGGGCATTGTAAATGGCCCTTAGTTCCAGAATATTTATGTGCAGGGAAGCCTCCTGACTCGACCATTGTCCTTGGAAGTTTCTTCCCCGAGTGACATAATACCCTTTTTTGTGGTAACCGGGTTAATGTCAGAAATGTGCAACACATTTTTCATTGCCGTAATCATGCATCGGATGGCCCTAGTGGATTGTACATTTGTCTCATTGAGCCCCTGACGGCCTCTGAGATGCCTGGGTAGGCGCGGGCTGAGATGCCGGCTGTCCCAAAGCTGCGTCATCGAACCTTTTATGCAAGGAGTTGACACTGTCGGCTAATACCTTCCACATATCCATCCACTCAGGTGTCGGCCCCGCAGGGGGCGACATCACACTTATCGGCACCTGCTCCGCCTCCACATAAGCGTCCTCATCAAACATGTCGACACAGCCGTACCGACACACCGCACGCACACACACACAGGGAATGCTCTGACTGAGGACAGGACCCCACAAAGTCCTTTGGGGAGACAGAGAGAGAGTATGCCAGCACACACCAGAGCGCTATATAACAGAGGGATATACACTATACACAAAGTGAATTTCCCCCCTATAGCTGCTTATATCACAATTTGCGCCTAAATTTATGTGCCCCCCCTCTCTTTTTTACCCTTTCTGTAGTGTATACTGCAGGGGAGAGCCTGGGGAGCGTCCTACCAGCGGAGCTGTGAAGAGAAAATGGCGCTGGCTGTGCTGAGGAAGATAGCCCCGCCCCTTCAGCGGCGGGCTTCTCCCGCTTTTTATAATGTTAATGGCGGGGGTTTTTGCACATATACAGTGTTATACACTGTATTATGTGCTTTTTGTGCCAAAAGGTATACTAATTGCAGCCCAGGGCGCCCCCCCCAGCGCCCTGCACCCACCAGTGACCGGAGCGTGTGGTGTGCTGTGGGACCAATGGCGCACAGCTGCAGTGCTGTGCGCTACCTTATTGAAGACCGGAGTCTTCAGCCGCCGATTTTCTCCGGTTTCTCCCGTCTTCTGGCTCTGCAAGGGGGACGGCGGCGCGGCTCTGGGAACGGACGATCGAGGTCAGGCCCTGTGTTCGATCCCTCTGGAGCTAATGGTGTCCAGTAGCCTAAGAAGCACAAGCTAGCTGCAAGCAGGTAGGTTTGCTTCTCTCCCCTCAGTCCCACGTAGCAGTGAGTCTGTTGCCAGCAGATCTCACTGAAAATTAAAAACCTAACAAATACTTTCTTTATAGTGAACTCAGGAGAGCCCACTAAGTGCATCCAGCTCAGGCCGGGCACAGATTCTAACTTAGGTCTGGAGGAGGGGCATAGAGGGAGGAGCCAGTGCACACCAGATGTAGTACCTAATCTTTCTTTAAAGAGTGCCCAGTCTCCTGCGGAGCCCGTCTATTCCCCATGGTCCTTACGGAGTACCCAGCATCCACTAGGACGTCAGAGAAATATATATATATATATATATATATATATATATTTTTAATACTTTTCTGTTAACAAGCACCAATGGGAATTTGTTGAGTCAGTCTGACTCCAAGTTTGCTTTTGTGTTCCACAGAACCTTAAAGGCCATACTTCTTACAGAACCCCCACCCTCCCTCTCTTACCTTCCATGTTCCTGGTTCAAATTGGTACTTTAACAGTAACCAGTAAATAACTGGAACTGTATATTTGACTATACCCTAGAGTAGTCAAGTGCTCTTCTAATAAAAATCACAACGCTGTAACACTAAAAAATGTATATATTTGTACTGACAAACTCAAGAATCATTTCTTTTTAAATACATTTTCATTTTATTTGGGAGAACATCATACATTATCGCCTGCAAATAGGTTGCATATTGTAGAGGAAGAAGTTTGGCAGTATAGAAGAAACATACATTTTATAATAGAGGGATTACACATTTAGAGAAGGTTCTCGATGAAAAATTATACAGAATTCAGTAATTTTTGTTGCAGGATGGTGTGGCAATTTTAACTCTTTTAGCCATCAGGGAACTGTATTTTATTCTTTTATTCTAGATTATATTAAAAAGCAAAAGGGCGGGACATACAAAAAAGACACACTGTTCATAGCAGCGGCCCATGCACAAAATGTATTGTGTGCTACTGTTATAAAACTCTTTAGTAATTCAGAACATGCATAAAATTTGCGACCTGGATGAGGAGTATGTACAATTTGTAGAATATGGTAAAGGAGATGGAGAGATGACTTTAACAGACATATGTTTCAAGTGACTGCAAAGATGAAAAGGTTAAATGTCAAAATATATACCAAAAATACAATGAAAATCAAAACATCTCATTTGTGGAACAAATAAGTAAATTGTTGGAGTTTTCAAACTCAGCAGTCCGGCAAATATCAAAAAAATTACCATGCAGTCTTGGATTAACAGTTACTGTTTTAACAGTTGGATAGAGCAATTGTCTCACGTTCTGCATAGTCTAAACAAATGCTTAGAATGCTTTTAGTCTATGCAGAAATAGAATTTAAAAAAAAGTCTCCTGCAGTTACGCAGTCATGTGATCAGCCATAGAAGAAAATGCAATACTCACAATAAACTAAAAAGTATCCATAACATCTATTTAACCTATAGATGCAGTTCCTGTACATCATAGGTTTATATATTAAATATTTGCAAAAAAGAAAACATGCATACACAAAATACAATGCCAAGCTTTACAGACTTGATATGAATCAAAATTTACTTTAACATAATGTACATTGCTCAATTAAAAGTACCCTAGAATAAACAATCATAATTTTTTTTAAAAAAAAAACAAAAAATTTTTTTTTTCCTTTTCAAGATTTTTCTGATTTTAAAGGATTGAAAAAAATTTCAACAAATTTTGGGCAAAAAAGTATTTAAATTAAATATTTGTTTGATCTGTGTTCAAGTAATAAATGTTCCTATGTAGAAATCTTTCCATAATCCTTAAAACTAAAAAATACAGTGAGTATAATACATAATTCGCAACATCTAATTAATACACCTGAGGTCAGCACTAGAGAACCGCCAACTTTTCATTTTGGCATTTGTTTGTGGATTTTCAAAATACATTTTGCAGCCTCGGCATACTTAAGACAATTCTAATCTATCTTTCAAAGACATTTAATAAAACAAATGTCTTTTAAATAAATAGCTTTTGAGGGATGTACTTAAATTCTGATTGAAAAAAAAATTCTAGCTAGTGAACAAAAACAGATTTCCATTTGTAAACTTGAGTGTCAACAATGATAAGCGCGAGATGCTACACTAGATGTGCTTTCATGAAAAACAGCCCAATACTTTCCCATGATTCAAAGACCAGAGAGAGAGAGAGTGCCAGGTTCTAAACAAGTCCAGTTCTTAGGAGTTAATTTTGCTTCTTTTGGGAAAAAAGTTTAAATACAGGGATCTGCTGCAATTCCCAGGAGTGTGAGCGGTCTGTTATTAGATCTTGCGGTGTCCCATGGCTATTGCAGCTGTTCTATCACAAAGCATGAATCTAGGACTCCTCAGGCAAGGTGTGAGAGTAAACCTGGACATGGAGCAGTCACTGGGCGTTGTTATTGCCAGTCCCGTTATTTTCCTTGGCATTTGTGTTTACTGAATTAATACCATCTTGTTGCCTGGCATCTTTCCTGGGGGGCATTCTTTCATTGATCCTGTCCAATCCCTTTGCTTCTTCAAAACTGCAGATTTTGTGTTGTGGAGAGAATCCTCGTATTGCTTGAAATGCAAATGCAAAATGTTAGTAACAGATATATAAACAAATAATTGACAGAGTTACATGAAACTGAAGTGTCAACACAATTACTAATAGTCTGGGTATTTAATTAACAGCTACCTAGCTCTAACCTTGTGTCTATGGTACAAAATATCCTAGTGCTCTTTACATCAGAACTAGACTGTAATCAGATTATTTTTTTTTTAAATATTACAATTACATATTATACAGCTGTTTGACCCAATATTATCTGTATCCCAAGGGGATTTATAATCTTATTATAAATAAGATTAAAAACGAGATTTATGGTAAGAATTTACCGTTGTTAAATCTTTCTGCGAGGTACACTGGGCTCCACAAGGAATAACATCAGGGTGTAGAGTAGGATCTTGATCCAAGGCACCAACAGGCTCAAAGATTTGACTGTTCCCAAGATGCATAGCGCCGCCTCCTCTATAACCCTGTCTCCGTGCACAGGAGCTCAGTTTTCGTTAACCAGTCCAATGCAGTAGCAGGTACCAGAGACGACAATCACGAGTAGCCACATACACCACACACTCACTACAGGAGAAGGTGTCAGCGGCTAATGCTATACCAACCCAAAGAAGCGAAGTGCGTCAGCGTGGGCGCCTTGTGGAGCCCAGTGTACCTCGCAGAAAGATTTAACAACGGTAAGTTCTTACATTAAATTTAGTTTTCTGCTGCGGGGTTCACTGGGCTCCACAAGGAATAACATTGGGGATGTCCTAAAGCAGTTCCTTATGGGAGGGGACGCACTGTAGCGGGCACAAGAACCCGGCGTCCAAAGGAAGCATCCTGGGAGGTTGAAGTATCGAAGGCATAAAACCTTATGAACGTGTTCACTGAGGACCACGTAGCCGCCTTGCACAATTGTTCAAGGGTCGCACCACGGCGGGCCGCCCAAGAAGGTCCAACCGACAGAGTAGAATGTGCTTTGATGGTAGCAGGAGCTGGAAGACCAGCCTGTACATAAGCATGTGCAATTACCATTCTAATCCAACTGGCCAAGGTCTGCTTGTTAGCAGGTCAGCCACGTTTATGAAAACCAAACAGTACAAAAATAAGAATTTACTTACCGATAATTCTATTTCTCATAGTCCGTAGTGGATGCTGGGGACTCCGTAAGGACCATGGGGAATAGCGGCTCCGCAGGAGACTGGGCACATCTAAAGAAAGCTTTAGGACTAACTGGTGTGCACTGGCTCCTCCCCCTATGACCCTCCTCCAAGCCTCAGTTAGGATACTGTGCCCGGACGAGCGTACACAGTAAGGAAGGATTTTGAATCCCGGGTAAGACTCATACCAGCCACACCAATCACACCGTATAACCTGTGATCTGAACCCAGTTAACAGTATGATAACAGAGGAGCCTCTGAAAGATGGCTCACAACAATAATAACCCGATTTTTGTAACAATAACTATGTACAAGTATTGCAGACAATCCGCACTTGGGATGGGCGCCCAGCATCCACTACGGACTATGAGAAATAGAATTATCGGTAAGTAAATTCTTATTTTCTCTAACGTCCTAAGTGGATGCTGGGGACTCCGTAAGGACCATGGGGATTATACCAAAGCTCCCAAACGGGCGGGAGAGTGCGGATGACTCTGCAGCACCAAATGAGAGAACTCCAGGTCCTCCTCAGCCAGGGTATCAAATTTGTAGAATTTAGCAAACGTGTTTTCCCCTGACCAAGTAGCTGCTCGGCAAAGTTGTAAAGCCGAGACCCCTCGGGCAGCCGCCCAAGATGAGCCCACTTTCCTTGTGGAACGGGCTTTTACAGATTTTAGCTGTGGCAGGCCTGCCACAGAATGTGCAAGCTGAATTGTACTACAAATCCAACGAGCAATAGTCTGCTTAGAAGCAGGAGCACCCAGCTTGTTGGGTGCATACAGGATAAACAGCGAGTCAGATTTCCTGACTCCAGCCGTCCTGGAAACCATATTTTCAGGGCACTGACAACGTCTAGCAACTTGGATTCCTCCAAGTCCCTAGTAGCCGCAGGCACCACAATAGGTTGGTTCAGGTGAAAACGCTGGAACCACCTTAGGGAGAAACTGAGGACGAGTCCTCAATTCCGCCCTGTCCGAATGGAAAATCAGATAAGGGCTTTTACAGGATAAAGCCGCCAATTCTGACATGCGCCTGGCCCAAGCCAGGGCCAACAGCATGACCACTTTCCATGTGAGATATTTTAACTCCACAGATTTAAGTGGTTCAAACCAATGTGACTTTTGGAACCCAAACTACATTGAGATCCCAAATTGCCACTGGAGGCACAAAAGGAGGCTGTATATGCAGTACCCCTTTTACAAACGTCTAAACTTCAGGGACTGAAGCTAGTTCTTTTTTGGAAGAAAATTTGACAGGGCCGAAATCTG
Source organism: Pseudophryne corroboree (assembly GCF_028390025.1). NCBI lineage: Eukaryota > Metazoa > Chordata > Amphibia > Anura > Myobatrachidae > Pseudophryne > Pseudophryne corroboree. The sequence goes on from NW_026968756.1 coordinate 30,351, forward strand.
AACCTTAATGGACCCCAATTTCAGGCCCATAGACACTCCTGTTTGCAGGAAATGTAGGAATCGACCCAGTTGAATTTCCTCCGTCGGGCCTTACTGGCCTCGCACTACGCAACATATTTTCACCAATTGCGGTGATAATGTTTTTGCGGTTACATCCTTCCTGGCTTTAGATCAGGATATGGATGACTTCATCCGGAATGCCTTTTTTCCTTCAGGATCCGGTGTTCAACCGGCATGCCGTCAAACGCAGCCGCGGTAAGTCTTGGAACAGACAGGGTCCTTGCTGGAGCAGGTCCCTTCTTAGAGGTAGAGGCCACGGATCCTCCGTGAGCATCTCTTGAAGTTCCGGTTACCAAGTCCTTCTTGGCCAATCCGGAGCCACGAATATAGTGCTTTCTCCTCTCCATCTTATCAATCTCAGTACCTTGGGTATGAGAGGCAGAGGAGGGAACACATACACTGACTGGTACACCCACGGTGTTACCAGAGCGTCTACAACTATTGCCTGAGGGTCTCTTGACCTGGCGCAATACCTGTCGAGTTTTTTAATCATGTGGACGACTTCTGGGTGAAGTCCCCACTCTCCCGGGTGGAGGTCGTGCTGAGGAAGTCTGCTTCCCAGTTGTCCACTCCCGGAATGAATACTGTTGACAGTGCTATCACATGATTTTCCGCCCAGCGAAGAATCCCTGCAGCTTCTGCCATTGCCCAGCATCCACTACGGACTATGAGAAATAGAATTATCGGTAAGTAAATTCTTATTTTTTCTTGACTGTGTCCAGGAAAATCCCTAGGAAACAGAAGACAAGTCGTCGGAACCAGCTGCGATTTTGGAATATTGAGAATCCAATCGTGCTGCCGCAACACTACCTGAGATAGTGTTACACCGACTTCCAACTGTTCCCTGGATCTTACCCTTATCAGGGAATCGTCCAAGTAAGGGATAACTAAAATTCCCTTCCTTCGAAAGGATATCATTTCGGCCATTACCTTGGTAAAGACCCGGGGTGCCGTGGACCATCCCTACGGCAGCGTCTGAACTGATAGTGACAGTTCTGTACCATAACCTGAGGTACCCTTGGTGAGAAGGGTAAACTTTTACATGAAGGTAAGCATCCTTGATGTCCCAAGACATCATGTAGTCCCCTTCTTCCAGGTTCGCAATCACTACTCTGAGTGACTCAATCTTGAATTTGAACCTCTGTATGTAAGTGATCAAAGATTTTAGATTTAGAATCGGTTTCACCGGGCCGTCTGGCTTCGGTACCACAATAGTGTGGAATAATACCCCGTTCCCTGTTGCAGGAGGGGTACCTTGATTATCACCTGCTGGGTGAATGGCTTCCAAAACTGCCTCCCTGTCAGAGGGAGACGTCGGTAAAGCCGACTTTTGGAAACGGCGAGGGGGAGACGTCTCGAATTTCAATATGTACCCTTGAGATATTACCTGAAGGATCCAGGGGTCTACTTGCGAGTGAGCCCACTGCGCACTGAAATTCATTGAGAACGGGCCCCCACCGTGCCTGAGTTTGTAAGGCCCTAGCGTCATACTGAGGGCTTTTGCAGAGGCGGGAAAGGATTTCTGTTCCTGGGAACTGGGTAATCTCTTCAGCCTTTTTCCTCTCCCTCTGTCACGAGCAGAAAAGAGGAACCTTTTGTCCGCTTGCCAACAAAGGACTGCGCCTGATAATACGGCGTCTTATTTTGAGAGGCGACCTGGGGTACAAACGTGGATTTCCCAGTTGTTGCCGTGGCCACCAGGTCTAAAAGACCGACCCCAAATGTCCCCTTTTAAAGGCAATACTTCCAAATGCCGTTTGGAATCCGTGACCATTTTACTGGTAGAATTGGACAACGCACTTATACTTGATGCCAGTCGGCAAATATTCCGCTGTGCATCATGCATATATAGAAATGCATCTTTTAAATGCTCTATAGGCAATAATATACTATCCTTATCTAGGATATCAATATTTCCAGTCAGGGAATCCGACCATGCCAACCCAGCACTGCACCTCCAGGCTGAGGCGATTGCTGGTCGCAGTATAACACCAGTATGTGTGTGAATACATTTTTGGATACCCTCCTGCTTTCTATCAGCAGGATCCTTAAGGGCGGCCATCTCATGAGAAGGTAGAGCCCTTGTTCTTACAAGCGTGTGAGCGCCTTATCCCCCCTAGGGGGTGTTTAACCTCTGGCGGGAAAGGGTATACATATCATCACACACCTCATTTTATTTTTCAGATTCAGGAAAACTACAGGTAGTTTTTCCCTCACCATAATACCCCTTTTTGGTGGTACTCGTATTATCAGAAATGTATAAAACATTTTTCATTGTCTCAATCATGTAACGTGTGGCCCTACTGGAAATCACGGTTGTCTCTTCACCGTCGACACAGGAGTCAGTATCCGTGTCGGCGTCTGTATCTGCCATCTGAGGTAACGGGCGCTTTAGAGCCCCTGACGGCCTATGAGACGTCTGGACAGGCACAAGCTGAGTAGCCGGCTGTCTCATGTCAACCACTGTTTTTTTATACAGAGCTGACACGGTCACGTAATTTTCAACAGTACATCCACTCAGGTGTCGACCCCCTAGGTGGTGACATCACTGTTACAGACACACTGCTCCGTCTCCACATCATTTTTCTCCTCATACATGTCGACACAAACGTACCGACACACAGCACACACACAGGGAATGCTCTGACAGAGGACAGGACCCCACTAGCCCTTTGGGGAGACAGAGGGAGAGTATGCCAGCACACACCAGAGCGCTATATATATATATATATATATATATATATACAGGGATAACCTTATAGAAGTGTTTTTCCCCTTATAGCTGCTGTATGTTTTAATACTGCGCCTAATTAGTGCCCCCCTCTCTTTTTATTTAACCCTTTCTGTAGTGCAGGGAAGAGTCAGGGAGCTTCCCTCCAACTGAGCTGTGAGGGAAAATGGCGCCAGTGTGCTGAGGAGATAGGCTCCGCCCCCTTTTCGGCGGCCTTATCACCCGTTTTTCTGTATATTCTGGCAGGGGTTAAATGCATCTATATAGCCCAGGAGCTATATGTGATGCATTTTTTGCCATGTAAGGTATTTTTATCGTGTTTTATTGCGTCTCAGGGCGCCCCCCCCAGCGCCCTGCACCCTCAGTGACCGGAGTATGAAGTGTGCTGAGAGCAATGGCGCACAGCTGCAGTGCTGTGCGCTACCTTATTGAAGACAGGAACGTCTTCTGCCGCCGATTTTTCCGGACCTCTTCGCTCTTCTGGCTCTGTAAGGGGGCAGGCGGCGCGGCTCCGGGACCCATCCAGGCTGAACCTGTGATCGTCCCTCTGGAGCTAATGTCCAGTAGCCAAGAAGCCCAATCCACTCTGCACGCAGGTGAGATCTTCTCCCCTTAGTCCCTCGATGCAGTGAGCCTGTTGCCAGCAGGTCTCACTGAAAATAACAAACCTAAACTAAAACTTTCACTAAGAAGCTCAGGAGAGCCCCTAGTGTGCACCCTTCTCGTCGGGCACAGAAATCTAACTGAGGCTTGGAGGAGGGTCATAGGGGGAGGAGCCAGTGCACACCAGTTAGTCCTAAAGCTTTCTTTAGATGTGCCCAGTCTCCTGCGGAGCCGCTATTCCCCATGGTCCTTACGGAGTCCCCAGCATCCACTTAGGACGTTAGAGAAAAGAGAATTCGACTTCCTAAAGGATGCAGTTCTCTTCAAATAGATACGGAGAGCCCGTACCAAATCCAAAGACCGCTCTTTGGAGGACAACTCGGGAGAACTAAAGGCCGGAACCACAATCTCCTGGTTAAGGTGGAAGGAAGATACCACCTTAGGCAAATAGCCAGGGCGTGTTCTAAGAACCGCCCGGTCACGGTGAAAAATCAGATAGGGGGACTTACAGGATAATGCACTTAAGTCCGAGACCCTTCTAGCTGAGGCAATAGCCAGCAAAAATAAGACCTTAAGGGAAAGCCACTTAAGGACTGCAGACGCAAGAGGTTCAAACGGATACTCTTGCATGGCCTCCAGAACCACCGACAAATCCCAAGGGGCCACAGGTGAAACATAAGGAGACTGAATCCATAACAGCCCCTGAGGGAAAGTATGAACATCAGGCAGGGTAGCAATCTTTCTCTGAAACTATACCAACAAGGCAGAAATGTGAACCTTGAGGGAGGCCAGATGAAGGCTTAAGTCCAGGCCCTGTTGTAGGAAGGCCAAAAGATTGGCCGTACTAAACTTGTAAACATCATGGTTATTAGACACGCACCAAGTAAAGTAAGAATTCCAGACCCTATGGTAAATCCGAGCAGAAGCTGGCTTAAGGGCCTTCAACATAGTTAGAATGACCGCCTCAGAAAAACCCTTGGCCCTCAAGACAGAAACTTCAAGAGCCACGCCGTCAAAGCCAGTCGGGCCAAATCCTGGTAAACACAAGGGACCTGAACGAGGAGGTCTGGTCGTTGTGGAAGTAGAAGGGGACGATCTAGCGAGAGGCCCTGTAGATCAGAGAACCAGTGCAGTCTGGGCTACGCTGGAGCGATCAGAAGTAGTATTCCTCCTTCTTGCTTGAACTTCCTTATTACTCTGGGCAGGAGTGACACCAGAGGGAACACATATGGCAGCTGAAAGTTCCATGGAATTGCCAGTGCGTCCACGAACGCTGCTTGAGGATCCATTGTCCTTGCGCAGAAGACAGGAACCTTGTGATTGTGTCGAGACGTCATCACGTCCACATCTGGAAGGCCCCACCTGTCTACCAGGAATTGAAACACTTCTGGATGGAGGCTCTACTCTCCGGCGTGCACGTCCTGACGACTGAGAAAGTCAGCTTCCCAGTTTAGGACCCCCGGAATGAATACTGCCGATATGGCTGGCAGATGGCGTTCCGCCCACTGAAGAATCCGTGATATTTCTCTCATTGCCATGCTGCTTTGAGCGCCGCCTTGATGATTGATGTATGCCACCGTGGTGGCGTTGTCCGACTGTACCTGAACAGGTCTGTTCTGTATCAAATGCTGGGCCAAGTTCAGTGCATTGAACACTGCCCGCAGTTCCAGAATATTTATTGGGAGGAGAGACTCCTCCTTGGTCCACCGACCCTGAAGGGAGTGTTGCTCCAACACCGCTCCCCAACCCCCTCAGACTGGCATCTGTCGTCAGAAGGACCCAGTTGAAGATCCAGAAGGGACAACCCCTGCTCAATCGTTGGTCTGCCACCAGCTCAGTGATAGACGGACTTCCGGAGACAAGGAGATCATTTGAGATATGATCCTGTGAGGCAGGCAGTCCCACTTGGTCAAAATCAACTTCTGAAGAGGGCGGGAATGGAATTGAGCGTACTCCACCATGTCGAAGGCCGACACCATGAGACCTAGCACTTGCACTGCCAAATGTATCGACACTTGCGAACGAAGGAGGAAGCATCGAATCTTGTCCTGAAGTTTCAGGACCTTCTCCTGAGACAAGAACAACCGCTGATTGCGAGTGTCCAACAATGCTCTGAGCAGGGACCTGGGAAGATTTCTTCCAGTTGATGAGCCACCCGTGAGTTTGCGTAAACTGGATCGTCACATCCAAATGACGTAGGGGGATATCTGGGGAGTTCGACAGGATCAGTAAGTCGCTTAGATACGAGAGGATTCTGATCCCCTGACGGCGTAGTACAGCCTTCATTACCGCCATGACTTTGGTGAATACCCGTGAAGCCGTGGTTAAACCAAAGGGTAACGCCCGAAATTGGTAATGAAGGTTGCCCACCGCAAACCTCAGATACTGCTGATGTGACATTGCAATAGGAATATGCATGTAGACATCCTGTATGTCCAGGGAGACCATATAGTCCCCAGGCTCCAAGGCCAGAACAATAGAGCGTAGTTTCCATACGAAACTTGGAGACCCTCACAAACTTGTTCAAAGACTTGAGATTGAGAATGGGCCGCGAGGACCCGTTCGGTTTTGGGACTAGAAACAGAGGCACCTGTATTACCACTCCTGTGTCCAGGAGGGACTGTACCACCGAATGAAGAGTTTTTGCCTTCACCAGATCCGGAGGGACGTCTGTCAGGCAAAATCGATGAGGGGGACGTTTCATGAAGGATACGGCGTAACCTTGAGTGACGACTTCGCCTACCCAGGCATCTGAAGTGGTCTTCAACCATTCCTGGGCAAACCCTAGAAGTCAGCACCCCACCCTGGGATGCCCCAGAGGGAGGCCCGCCCCGTCATGCTTGTCTGTTTTGGAAGCCAGGTGACGGGAAGCCCAGGCCCGCTTGGGTCTAGCAGATTTGGAAGTACGAGCTTGTTTTGGGTACACCTGACCTTTTGCCTTTCCTGGAGGACAAAAGGGGCGAGAGAAAGTACTTTTAGCCTTCGGTGCCGTACTCAGTAGGCAAGCTGTTTTAGTAGATGCCAAGTCAGCCACAATTTGATTGAGGTCTTCCCCGAAAAGAACGTATCCCTTAAAAGGGAGCACCTCCAGGGTTTTCTTAGAAACCAGATCCACAGACCAGGATCTCAACCAAAGGATACGTCGAGCCAAGATGGACGTAGTAGCAGCCTTGGCCGCCAGCACCGGAAGCCAACTCCTTAAGATAATGAGAAGCATGATCAGAAGCGTTGGAAGGTAGCTCCTCCAACTCCTGAGCCCATGCTTTAACAGCTTCAGCAGCCCATGTCGCTGCAATGGTTGGCCTATGCACAGCCCATGTAAGGGTGTAAATCGCCTTTAAACAACCCTCCATATGTCTATCCGTCGGTTCCTTCAGGGAGGTGACGGTAGTCACTGGCAGAGCTGAGGAAACTACCAATCTTGCCACATGGGAATCTACAGGCGGAGGAGTTTCTCAATTTTTACTTAGCTCCGCAGAGAGAGGATAGCGAGCCAACATTTTTTTGTGCACGTGAACTTTGTTGCTGGATTTTCCCAGGATTCCTGACGTATGTCAGCCAGGTGCTGAGAATGAGGTAAAACTTGTTTAACCACTCTCTTACGTTTAAATCTGTCCGGATTTTTAGAAACAGCCTCAGGTTCTGGTTCATCAGAAACTTGAAGAATCAGCTTGATAGCCTCAATCAAATCAGGGACATCCACCTGTGACCGTCCTTCCCCATCTGAAGCATCAGAGTCAGTGTCTGTGGGGTCAGTGTATGCGCCATACTCAGAGGTGGTGTCTGGAACAGTGGTGGATTGTGAGGAAATAGCGGCCCGTTTAGAAGATGTCTTAGTCTTAGGTGGGCGAGAGTTAGACTTCTTTTTAGTCAGTGATTGGTTCAAGTGCTGTAACTGAGAAGAGATCTGATCTGCCCATGGCGGATTGACTGCAGGTACCATACTGTACTGGCATAGGAGGTCCCACAGGGGGCGTAAGTTTCGTTACTAGCGTATTTAATAACGTGGAGAAGGTAGCTCAGGGCGGGTCATTTTGGACCCCCGTTGCTAAAAACCCACTGGGGGGCAAAGAACCCCCAGAACCTGAACTCTCTGCTGTCATGTTTTCCTCAATTGTGTCTGCAGTGTTACCTCCACCCAATGTGGGATCAGCCCCAGCCCCGTTGCCCCTTGTAGCTGACATAATAAGCTCAATATCAGGCAACCTAGTACAATATTAGCAGCACTATATCTAGCAAGAACTCCCAGTATAGTGTATCAGCACACACCGGGAATCCAAGAGATATATGGTGACTAGAAATCACAGAGGAAAATACACAGTAGGTATATCTTGTGAAACTCCTATATCTACTAATAAACCTGACGGCAACCAGGCCGCGGGAGTATACAGCGCCGCTGGGGGGTGATGGAGCTGCAGCAGGGGATGTCTGTCTGACATCTATTCACTGCTGCAGCCCTTGAAGTCTTTCTTTTCTTCTGAAATATGCTTTTCTTAGGGCTGCAGGAGCAGCCCCCCTGTTGACTGCCTGCTTACTGCAAGGCACCAACTACAAAACTGAGCTTCTGTGCACGTAGGCGGGGTTATAGAGGAGGCAGCGCTATGCATCTTGGGAACAGTCAAAGTTTTGAGCCTGTTGGTGCCTCGGATCAAGATCCTACTCTACACCCCGATGTTATTCCTTGTGGAGCCCAGTGTACCCCACAGCAGAAATGGGAAATAGTACTATAAATATCAAATAATAATGGATACCTATATGAAAATGTTACACTTGGATATTCATTTGGGATAGAAAAAAAATCTAAGGATAAATTGAGTTAATAAAAGAATACAATGCCCAGGTGCAGACAGTTCTGAAAGATGCCACTATGAAATAAACGGTGACATTTAATGCATGATCCTAAGACATTTGTGGTTTACAAATAAAATACTCCAGGCAACATATCATATATAAATGGTTTAAGTTTCAGCCCTTATCTTAAAAACTGGAATGGTTTCTGCTTACACTAGACATACAAGGAAGGTTGTATAAAATAAAATAAAAGTTAAGTATAATAAACTTGCACCACCAGAACAGCTGCACAACCACATGAAGGAATGTACTGCAGGAATTATGGGTTTCGGACATGCAGAAATCAAACTTCAAGAGAAGAATTGAACTAGGGATATCTGATCCTTTTTTGCACCATAACACACAGAACAAAGTACACACAAACATTCTAGATGTAAATAAAGGACCAATGAAAACAACGCTACAAAACCATGCCACAGGTAAGAAATAAAACACAGGTAACTAAGCTGGCGGTACAAAAAAGGGGGGACGGATCGACAGAGATCCGTCTCTGGTTGTGCAAGTTAAAAACTATCTAAAAAAATAAAAAAATCACACATAACAGTTGAGTCCCCAACCCAAACAGTTCTCTGCCAATAGCATAGACACTAAGCATACCTTTATCAGCCTCAATTGCCTCAACTGTGGCTGTACAGAAGTGAGCAGATGCATGCAAAATGAATGAAAAAGATGAGAAGTGTAATATCGGATAACAAAAAAAAGGCAATGACCAATTCTATATTATATACTTTCCATCCCAATGTAGATTTTATAAATACAATACATAGCAGATGCATTTAAAAGAAGCAAGTTTGTTAGATTGGTAAGGTTCAGTCTGGTAGTACAAATGAAAAACAAAATATGTACATTACATTTCTACATTATGAGAAGGAAAATGATTACTTAGTAATGTTTGTGCTAAATGGAGTATGTTTAATCAAAATGTTACATCTTAAAAAGAGGGGAGGGGGAGGAGGTGGGCATCTTACAAACATTTATTATAGGAGCTGAAAACATGGATAGAAGGTTGGTTACTTACACAAATTGAGTGACACAAAGGTTTCACTATCATAACAAAGCACCTTTGGCTGCATCCATAATAGCAGCAAAATACATTACATATTAATATACTTACACAAACATATAGCACCTGTCAGACACATTTACTCAGTTGCATAACAAAATAATGCAAATGAACAAAGATCAGATTAGAGAGATGACAGTGTGTACTTCTCAAGCAATACACAAAGGAAATACAGCAAATAATGGCCAAAATGCACCATGTGGACAGCATGTGATTCTTTTTTGGAAATTTAGCCAGAATCAAGGACAGATCTGGATGCCAAATAAAATCAGTATTTTATGTAATGGGCATACTAATGTCTCATTAGTGAAAAGCATGTTGAAATATCTGCAGTGACTATGGCGCACTATCTGGGAAATTGGCATGCACTTTTTGGATATTTGTTATGATGCAGGCAAAAACGGGCAAGGCATTACTATTACACACACCAGGTACAGGGCATGTGCATGGTACAGGCTTAACTTTATTAAAATCATTAGAAATGTGTTACAAAAACACTCTGGCCCAACATTTCTTGACTGTCTACAATTATTTTTTAACAATGAAAGTGAAGATCTAACCAATTAATGTGTGGTGAGTAGAGATGAGAAAAGGAGTGAACAGCCTTGTTAGCCATAATACATACTACAACAGACTGCGTCTGCCCATTTTCAGAAACAACATGGCAGCGCAGAGTTTAGCTTTAGATTAAGGACAGTGGGGTTTATTCACTAAAGATCTGTATTTTGCTACTATAAAAACACCTTACCTATTCTTGTGACCAAAGCAAATTTTCACGTTATTAATCTCTGTTGAGGCTTAGTGTTCAGACACTACCAGTAAATGTAAGTGATCTATGTGCCTGGCATTGCAGTATTACATCACTAAAGCTGTCCATACACTGATAATCTGCCAGATCTGGCTGGTTGGAATGAAAATCTGGTAATGGGTGAGAGCAAATGACAAATGACCTTTGCTACCAAACAGTGGAAAATAGACAAAACCTGTCAGTGATTTAACCAATTTGTATGAATGACAATTTTTGTCTGTATTCTAGTGTTTGGGAGTAAATAGTCGATTGCTCTCAACCATTACCAGATTTTTATTCCAACCAGACAGATCACAATGTGCATCCAGAGTTTAAGGCAGAAGGCTCATGGGAGTGATGTTAGTGAAGCTGTGTGTTTCGGTGCACATGAATGGAGTGGTTGGGTTTGTTTACAAATCAACAAAATTGTTTTTAGTCACTGGATGTGTGACATGGTATAGCCACGGATTCCGAGAAAAAAACTATAGGGCCAATCATTTTGGCATTTTAAACAGATAACCCAATTTCTATAGTTATTTGAATAATTACTACATTAATGTACAAGTGTCGCTGTGCGATTAGATACCTATACATACAGAATAGAGCAATAATGTACACTGTAAAATAAGTTATAATTCAACTTAAATTTGCTGACTTTGTTCAAAGGTTGTCCATAAGCACCAGTTGTTTCTCTATAAAAATGCACCATCCCAGGAAACTGGTGGTTCCCATATAGTCCACACCTAGAAAACGGTATTAGACTAGTGGTGCAGTAGTACAGAGTACGATTTTCTAAGTAATATTCTAGAGCAGTGGTTCCCAAACTCTGTCCCCAAAAGTTCACGTTTTCCAGGTCACCCGGAGGTGCAAAGGTGTATTACTCACACATTTTAAAAGGTCCACAGGTGGAACTCATTATTTCATCTGTGATTCTGTGAGGTGACCTGGAAAATGTGGACTATTGGTTTGGGAACCACTGTTCTAAACTATTCAATTCTTAAAGATAAATGGTTTCAGTTTTAAATTCATTCAGCACAAAAGATACCCGATATTTAGATACAGATCTTTATTTTCAAGCAATAATGCTGACACAATTAATTCCTTTCAATTTGATATTTACAAGGTTTGTTGTTGATCCCCTCTTTTGATGTTCTAGCAATACATATTTAATTGCACCTAATCTACTACAAACCTCAAAAGCAACATGTCCATAGTTTTAAAACATACAAGACAAGCTTTTATATATACTATTTCAATAACATATTAATACAAAGAGAGGACTAGACAAACCAGACTAACAAGAAGAGTCAGCTACGCTTTAGAGAATGGAAACAGCAGAACAAAGTAGCTTTCTAGAAGGTTAATTTCACAGAAAACATATAACAGAGCACACATATTGGCAGAGGGTACCAGGGTACAAAATGCAGGGTGATACCAACCTAATACTGAACTCCTACTTTAAGGGTCTGATGCAGAGTTGGTAGCAAAATGGGTAAAAATGACTCACTATAAAATATGGTGCTCATACAAATGTATTTCGCCATAGATGAGGAGCCTTACATATCTCATAACATATGACAAGACGTCATCATCTTCAACTGCCCTCTAGAAGGTCCCAGCAGACATACAGTACTGTGCAAAAGTTTTAGGCAGGTGTGGCCAAAAACGCTGAAAGAAAGAATGCTTTCAAAAATAGAAGTGTTTATTTTTATCAATTGATAAAATGCATGGACAGAAGAGAAACTTAAATAAAATCAACATGTGGTGTGACCTTCAAAACAGCATCAATTCTTCTGGGAATACTTGCAGTTTTTGAAGGAACTCAACAGGGAGGTTGTTCCAAACAACTTGGAGTACTAAACACAGATCTTCTGTGGATGTAGACTTGCTCAAATCCTTCTGTCTGTTCATGTAATCCCAGACAGACCATGTTAAGATCAAGGCTCTGTGGGGGTCAAATCCACACTTCCAGGACTCCTTGGGCCTAATTCAGAGTTGATCACAGCAGCAAATTTGTTAGCAGTTGGGCAAAACCATGTGCACTGCAGGGGCATCAGATATAACATGTGCAGAGATCTGCCCCCTCTGCAGTGCACATGGTTTTGCCCAACTGCTAAAAAATTTGCTGCTGTGATCAACTCTGAATTTACGCCTTTGTTCTTCTTTACACTGAAGGTAGTACTTAATGACATTGGCATTCGTACTTTGCAGCATTTTTGCCACACCTGCCTAAAACTTTTGCACAGTACTGTATGGGCCAGAAATTGCTGGTTTGATGAAGATTTCAGTGTGCTTTCAATGAATGTAGCATATATGAAAAGACACCTTCACACACCCATTATGCCTCTCTGGTCAGAAGGCTCAATTGGGGGAATTAAATTCTCTTTAAGGGGAAGTAGCTCCCGGGTATGTGCCCTGAGCTATTCAACTGACTGCATAGCACCCAGAACTTCAGCTGTGAGGCGCACCTAACCACGACTAATCTGGGGTATATATAGCTGCATCTTCCGGCTTCAGTGCTGCCTGCGATGCTATTACCACATGTGGTAGCACTGTGACTAGCCCTGTGGTACTCATGAGCGCAGATTTCTGGTCACACCTCAGGAGGGTGTGAGTAACAATACACTAGTCGCAGATTTACCATATGGACAATTAAACAGTTCATGGGACTCTACTGCGTCCATAAAAAGTCCAACTGTAATTGTAGGTTTGCTGTATACGCAATGCAAATATATATTACACTCAATGCTCACTCTGCACCAGCCCCTAAATCTGCAATTACACATGTATTCCATTACATTTGGTTGCAGACCTTCAAATTAGTCTAGTTGTATTCAGATTCTGAAAAGGTTTCATTATTATACTTACTATCAATACCCACATGAGCATAACAAATAGCCACTGCTTAACGTTAGTACCCTGATAAGAATTCCTTGCTTCAAATGCACAGTGAAATTTGACAATGTACTAGTGTTAGCCACTTAAACAAGAGCTGAAAAGCATTAGAAATTCCCAGCATGCATTAGTTGTAGAATTGGAAAGAGTATGAGGTGCGCCCCAGTCCATCTGAGGTACAGCTAGCTGTTTATCATTACCACTTTGTAAAGTCTGTCGTCCTCCAGCCAGTACCCCGCTTGGCAGCATCCCTGTGGGTGTTAAACCCTTCAGTGTCAGCACACTTTCACTTTCCTCCCTAGGAGACACAATTTGGGGGATGGGGGAACAAAATCAGACATGCACGTTTTATAATTCAGATATGAGGGTGAGGCAGTAACTGCTCATATATTACAGATTCACTAACAAGACCTGAAGAGCAAGCAGAGTGCAAACATAATTCTGCCACTTCCATGTGGCACAGTCACCCCATGCTGTAACAGCTTCAGATTTAAGAAAAACAAAGTCAAAACAAAATAGGGGACAGAAATATTTACACTGTTTTGATAGCAATTTAGGATACAAGGATAAACCCACAAAATATTTAACCAATAATAATAATAATCATCATCATCAGAGTTTAAGCGACTAGCCTGAATTGAAACTGGATGTGTGTGTTCTAGTTAATTAAAATACATACTAAAGCAGAGCACGGGTAGCACTGACTTCCCAACTCTTTAACCTGGAAAGTGTGTTGAAGGCTCCTTTTGACAGTGAGCTGTAAAATGCAAGTACCTGGACATGCAGCTAACACTTCAAATAGCTGCTCTTGCACATAGAAAGGTTTCACAATATACAGTATAAATACGTAAAGTGTAATCCAACTGGAAAATCATGGTAAAGGTTTCATGCCAAGTGATCTGAATAGAGAGGCACGCAACATAGTAAATAAAAAGGAGGGAGGCTCTTCCCTGGAAGCCTAGATGCAGAAGATAAAAACACCCAAAATGAGAAGAGCAAAAAGAAAGCAAGCATGCAGAGCAATGTGGCAGGGTATGCCCCAATCGTAAATGAAAAAGGCACACCTGAGTGTTGTACCCACCCATCAGCTGCATGGCTGGTAATGGATCCATTATAGAGTGGCTATTACAGGCAGCGGAATGCTGTCTGGTGTATTCCCACGACGGCTGTCTGCACAAGCTCCATTCTCAACACATTCCAAGGTAAGTTACCAAGGAGAAATACACCATGGTGGGGTTAGCTCCTCCCATACAACACTTTACTGATTTGTTAACCAAGCCATCACTTATTTAATTTAAGGAAACATTTGATGAGACAGATACTGTACATGATCTAATGAGAGGTAATCATTTCATCTGCTGTTAAAAACATGCAGCTGAAATATTGTTTTAAAATAATTTTACTAAACGTTTTATGTAATCCCAAGCACGCCTTTACTGCTTTGCAATGTAATCCATCTTTGTGTTATAAGAACAGCACAAAAGATGTGTTAAAAAAGAAATAAAAATAAAATGAAACAATCTATGTATCACAGAACCGACCACACAAAAAAAATGTTTAGAAATAAATTGTACATAAACATCCTCTTGGTAGTCAGATCACTAATTTGATGCCCCATTACTCTCTCAAACTCTATCCTCAGGACCCCAAACAGTTCATGGTTTCCAGGTCTCCTCACAGTGAAATAATTAGCTCCACCTGTGGATCTTTTAAAAAGAGGAACAACTGCTCTAAATAATACAGACAAAAGTTCTTCCCAAAGAATGACATGGTTGATAATTCAGATACAGTTTTTGTTTTATTTTTATAGCTTCAATATGTGTGTTTCCAAAAAAATAGCTTTTATTTTAGGTTCACAAACCATACTAAAAGTGGGTGATCAGTGTAACGCAGGAATTCCTACCATGGTCCAAGGCCCACTAACAATCCAGCTTTTTAGGGTCAACAATACTTTAGCTCAGGTGTCTTATTTTGTACCTCAGTTATTTTGATTTGGTCATCTGTACTCAAGCATGGATATCACTAAATCCTGGACTGTTAGGCAGGGTACACACTAGATGATAAAGTGAGCGATGTGGCCGATACTGAAACATTGTTCACGATATCGTCTAGTCTGTATGCACTATGTCTCTGTAGATGCATGCTTCCACGCGTTGTCAGCGATATCGCCCGTCAGCCGCGTATGCATGTCCAGTGGGCAATATCTGTATGCCCCCTCTGCCGCTCGCAGCATCGGCAAGTGTGTATGCACTTGCCCATGCCTGCCCATGATGACATAGCTGGGTACACAAGTCGAGAGTATACCCAGGTTTAGTGTGTCTTGACAAAGGTTGGGAAACACTGGTGTAATTGGCTGAGGTAGCAGATGCCACTTAAGACTTCCATAGAATCTACACAGAGTTACATGGAAGGGACTAATGGTTACAGCATGCACCAAGGCTGGAGACCACAGCACAGTCAGTGTTTTACTGCTACACAATTGTGAAAGAGCTCCCATTAACAGTATATGGATCAGTGCTAGTTATGATGTAGGCACTTTCGCCAATTATAAATAATCCATAAGTTTTATGTTTATCATCAAAAGAAAGTTGAGCTTTCTGCCCGGTGGACCCCCTTCCACTGGTGGTTTCCTTTTCTGTTTTCCTATTAAACTTACTCCTAAGGGAGTTATATTACCGCTGCAGTATGAGAGAAAATGTGCAGTACGATAATTGAGGCGATCTGGTAAATCCTCTAACTATAAGTCACTGTAAAACACATTGCCATTCTATAGAAATAAAGGTATATTAGCCCCTGCATGGGTAGTCCGCTTTATCACACCATGACAGGAGGAATAGATTTCCATTTACCTGAGCACAGAGAAGACTCTTGCCATCTTGCCAATTGCCCGGATTTTGTTCCTGATTATTTCTTTACGAGCTGCAGCTGTACCTACTTTCAATGGAATAAGAAGAATCTCAAGCTCAGGAATGCACAGAATAGTACAACAAATCTGACAGACTGCAACACAACAAAACAAGCTTTCAAAAGTTTGTTTTCACAAACTTCTAATAGTTTTGGTTAAGAACATAAGCAAAAGCAAAATATAACACAAACCGGAGCAAAGAAACTGCTGAACTAAGGAAATACGGGGCTGATTCAAACTTGATCGGTGCTGTGCGTTTTCGCACAGCAGTGATCAGGTCTGAACTGCGCATGTGCCGGCGCCGCAGTGCGCTGGCGCATGCCAGACAGCCGACTGCTGTCGTAGCCCTGTGATCGCCTCTGTCTGATTGACAGGCAGAGGTGGTCGCTGGGTGGGCCGGTGGAGTTTGGCCGCCGTTTAGGTCTGGGCAACGCAGGTGTGCCCGGACCGTTGGGGGGACGGGCCGAGTGACGTCACACACAGCCGCTGCGACCCGGGCAGCAATGAAAAGCTCCCTACCAGCGCACAGGAGCTGCGCTGGCCCGGGAGCTACTCCTGAAGTACAAAAGCATCGCCGCTGCGCGATGCCTTTGTACTTCTGCGACGGGGCAGGGACTGACATGCGTGGTGGGCTAGCCCTGTACTGGGCTTCCCCCCCATGTCAGTGTGACTGATCGTAGATGTGCTAAATTTAGCACAGCTACGACCAGGTCTGAATTAGCCCTTACATTTCCATTCTTGCCGTTACATGTTCAGATCTATTTTAGATGGGTACATTCAGATAACACAGTTGAACTGTTGGAACATTAAATTAATCTTTATGTGCACATAAATGTATGACACAACATAAAACTATACAATCCATTTTCCTATCCTATCCCACTAACTCAGGCACGGAGTATTACAAGTATTAACAAGCAATATCTGTGATGAGAACTGCCCTGAATGAGACGAAAGAGGTTTATTAGATCTGCCCTGATTCAGACATGCTGAATGGCTTCACTAAATCAGTTTACTCACATCTTCACAGTGTGTTCAGTTTAAACATGCCCTGATTTAGATTTCACATTCTGGGGCAGATGTATTAAGCCTGGAGAAGTGATAAAGCAGTGATAAGTGCAAGGTGATACCACACCAGCCAGTCAGCTCCTGTTATTTTTAAAATCCGTAATGACCTTGCACTTATCACTGGTTTATAACTTCTTTAGCCCTTCTCCAGGTTAATACATCTGCCCCTATGTATGAAAGATGTGTTTATGCAGAAAAGGAAATAAAATGGTTGAGTAGCTGGTATGAGGACACTTCAGCTGTGATAATGCTGCATGCACACATTTAATATCTCTCTCGCCACATGTAGATTTGATCACTGCTGAAGTCGTGGTGTCCTATAGAATGCTGTATGTTACTACACATGTAGATTTTATCACTGCTGAAGTCGTGGTGTCCTATAGAATGCTGTATGTTACTACACATGTAGCTTTCAAACTGCTGTAGTGGTGAAGTTAGAGAAACAGTGTTTCCTATAGAATGCTGTATGTCACCAAGCTATCATGTGGATACTCTGTTATCCAACACGGAGAAATGTAGTGTTCATATTTATGCCGTGACACTAATGCCGGGTACACACAAGCCGTAATTATATCGCGAGGCGGTTAATGCCGATATATCGACGCATCTGACTGTGTGTATGAGAGGCCTGCTGACCGCCTGTACACTTGTTGTAGGGACTGACATGCCAGCTAGGCTGGCAAATTCAAATGCCCGCCCAGCTGTGACGTCAGGACGACACGTCGAGCACCTAATCGGTAAGTGTATATGACAACCAAAAAGCAAGTGGAAACCAATATATGGACATATCCCTTCTTACTCCTATTAGCTAGAGTGATTTTGTAAGATATTTATTGACTAAGTCCCAACTATATTTTGACCCTTTGTAAAAATAAGATTTTACTCACCGGTAAATCTATTTCTCGTAGTCCGTAGTGGATGCTGGGAACTCCGTAAGGACCATGGGGAATAGACAGGCTCCGCAGGAGACTGGGCACTCTAAAAGAAAGATTAGGTACTATCTGGTGTGCACTGGCTCCTCCCTCTATGCCCCTCCTCCAGACCTCAGTTAGGATACTGTGCCCGGAAGAGCTGACACAATAAGGAAGGATTTTGAATCCCGGGTAAGACTCATACCAGCCACACCAATCACACCGTATAACTCGTGATACTATACCCAGTTAACAGTATGAATATAACTGAGCCTCTCAACAGATGGCTCAACAATAACCCTTTAGTTAGGCAATAACTATATACAAGTATTGCAGACAATCCGCACTTGGGATGGGCGCCCAGCATCCACTACGGACTACGAGAAATAGATTTACCGGTGAGTAAAATCTTATTTTCTCTGACGTCCTAGTGGATGCTGGGAACTCCGTAAGGGCCATGGGGATTATACCAAAGCTCCCAAACGGGCGGGAGAGTGCGGATGACTCTGCAGCACCAAATGAGAGAACTCAAGGTCCTCCTCAGCCAGGGTATCAAATTTGTAGAATTTAGCTAACGTGTTTGCCCCTGACCAAGTTGCAGCTCGGCAAAGTTGTAAAGCAGAGACCCCTCGGGCAGCCGCCCAAGATGAGCCCACTTTCCTTGTGGAATGGGCTTTTACTGATTTAGGATGCGGCAATCCAGCCGCAGAATGCACCAGCTGAATTTTGCTACAAATCCAGCGAGCAATAGTCTGCTTAGAAGCAGGAGCACCTAGTTTGTTGGGTGCATACAGGATAAAAAGCGAGTCAGTTTTCCTGACTCCAGCCGTCCTGGAAACATAAATTTCAAGGCCCTGACTACGTCCAGTAACTTGGAATCTTCCAAGTCCCTAGTAGCCGCAGGCACTACAATAGGTTGGTTCAAGTGAAAAGCTGATACCAACTTAGGGAGAAACTGGGGACGAGTCCTCAATTCTGCCCTATCCATATGAAAAATCAGATAAGGGCTTTTACATGACAAAGCTGCCAATTCTGACACACGCCTGGCCAAAGCCAAGGCCAATAACATGACCACTTTCCACGTGAGATATTTCAGATCCACAGTTTTGAGTGGCTCAAACCAATGTGATTTCAGGAAACTCAACACCACGTTGAGATCCCAAGGTGCCACAGGAGGCACAAAAGGGGGCTGAATATGTAGCACACCCTTTACAAATGTCTGAACTTCAGGCAGTGAAGCCAGTTCTTTCTGGAAGAAAATCGACAGAGCCGAAATCTGGACCTTAATGGAACCCAATTTTAGGCCCATAGTCACTCCCGACGGTAGGAAGTGCAGAAAACGACCCAGCTGAAATTCCTCAGTAGGGGCCTTCCTGGCCTCACACCACGCAACATATTTTCGCCAAATACGGTGATAATGGTTTGCGGTTACTTCTTTTCTAGCTTTTATCAGCGTAGGAATGACTTCCTCCGGAATACCCTTTTCCTTTAGGATCCGGAATTCAACCGACATGCCGTCAAACGCAGCCGCGGTAAGTCTTGGAACAGACAGGGCCCCTGCTGTAGCAGATCCTGTCTGAGCGGTAGAGGCCATGGGTCCTCTGATATCATTTCTTGAAGTTCTGGGTACCAAGCTCTTCTTGGCCAATCCGGAACCACGAGTATCGTTCTTACTACTCGCCTTCTTATAATTCTCAGTACCTTTGGTATGAGAGGCAGAGGAGGGAACACATAAACCGACTGGTACACCCACGGTGTCACTAGAGCGTCCACAGCTATCGCCTGAGGGTCCCTTGACCTGGCGCAATATCTCTTTAGCTTTTTGTTGAGGCGGGACGCCATCATGTCCACCTGTGGCCTTTCCCAACGGTTTACCAACAGTTGGAAGACTTCTGGATGAAGTCCCCACTCTCCCGGGTGTAGGTCGTGTCTGCTGAGGAAGTCTGCTTCCCAGTTGTCCACTCCCGGAATGAACACTGCTGACAGTGCTAAGACGTGATTTTCCGCCCATCGGAGAATCCTTGTGGCTTCTGCCATCGCCATCCTGCTTCTTGTGCCGCCCTGTCGGTTTACATGGGCGACTGCAGTGATGTTGTCTGATTGGATCAGTACCGGCTGGTTTTGAAGCAGGGGCCTTGCCTGACTTAGGGCATTGTAAATGGCCCTCAGTTCCAGAATATTTATGTGTAGGGACGACTCCTGACTTGACCAAAGTCCTTGGAAATTTCTTCCCTGTGTGACTGCCCCCCAGCCTCGAAGGCTGGCATCCGTGGTCACCAGGACCCAGTCCTGTATGCTGAATCTGCGGCCCTCTAGAAGATGAGCACTCTGCAGCCACCACAGCAGAGACACCCTGGTCCTTGGAGACAGGGTTATCAGCCGATGCATCTGAAGATGCGATCCCGACCACTTGTCCAAGAGGTCCCACTGAAAGGTTCTTGCATGGAACCTGCCGAATGGAATTGCTTCGTATGAAGCTACCATTTTTCCGAGGACTCGGGTGCAGTGATGCACCGATACCTGTTTTGGTTTCAGGAGGTCTCTGACTAGAGATGACAGCTCCTTGGCTTTCTCCTGCCGGAGAAACACTTTTTTCTGTTCTGTGTCCAGAACCATCCCCAGGAACAGTAGGCGTGTGGAAGGAACCAGCTGTGACTTTGGAATGTTTAGAATCCATCCGTGCTGTTGTAGCACCTCCCGAGATAGTGCTACTCCGACCAACAACTGCTCCTTGGACCTCGCCTTTATAAGGAGATCGTCCAAGTACGGGATAATTAAAACTCCCTTTTTTCGAAGGAGTATCATCATTTCTGCCATTACCTTGGTAAACACCCTCGGTGCCGTGGACAGTCCAAACGGCAGTGTCTGGAATTGGTAATGGCAATCCTGTACCACAAATCTGAGGTACTACTGGTGAGGATGGTAAATGGGGACATGCAGGTAAGCATCCTTGATGTCCAGGGATACCATGTAATCCCCCTCGTCCAGGCTTGCAATAACCGCCCTGAGCGATTCCATCTTGAACTTGAATTTTTTTATGTATGTGTTCAAGGATTTCAAATTTAAAATGGGTCTCACCGAACCATCCGGTTTCGGTACCACAAACAGTGTGGAATAGTAACCCCGTCCTTGTTGAAGTAGGGGCACCTTGACTATCACCTGCTGGGAATACAGCTTGTGAATTGCCTCTAGCACAGCCTCCCTGCCCGAGGGAGTTGTCGGCAAGGCAGATTTGAGGAAACGGCGGGGGGGAGGCACCTCGAATTCCAGCTTGTACCCCTGAGATACTACTTGAAGGATCCAGGGATCCACCTGTGAGCGAGCCCACTGATCGCTGAAATTTTTGAGGCGGCCCCCCACCGTACCTGGCTCCGCCTGTGGAGCCCCACCGTCATGCGGCGGACTTGGAAGAAGCGGGGGAGGACTTTTGTTCCTGGGAACCTGCTGTTTGTTGCAGCTTTTTTTCCCTGCCTCTGCCTCTGGACAGAAAGGACCCGCCTTTTCTCCGCCTGTTTTTCTGGGGTCGAAAGGACTGTACCTGATAATACGGCGCTTTCTTAGGCTGTGAGGGGACATGGGGCAAAAATGCTGACTTCCCAGCTGTTGCTGTGGAAACTAGGTCTGAGAGACCATCCCCGAATAACTCCACACCCTTGTAAGGCAAAACTTCCATGTGCCTTTTCGAATCTGCATCCCCTGTCCACTGCCGAGCCCATAAGCCTCTCCTAGCAGAGATGGACAGAGCACTTATTTTAGATGCCAGTCGGCAGATCTCCCTCTGTGCATCTCTCATGTATAAGACTGAGTCTTTTATATGCTCTACGGTTAGCAAAATAGTGTCCCTGTCTAGGGTGTCAATATTTTCCGACAGGGAATCTGACCACGCAGCTGCAGCACTGCACATCCATGCTGACGCAATCGCTGGTCTCAGTATAATGCCTGAGTGTGTATATACAGACTTCAGGATCGCCTCCTGCTTTCTATCAGCAGGCTCCTTTAGGGCGGTCGTATCCGGAGACGGTAGTGCCACCTTTTTTGACAAGCGTGTGAGCGCGTTATCCACCCTAGGGGGTGTTTCCCAATGTGACCTATCCTCTGGCGAGAAAGGGAACGCCATTAGTAACTTTTTAGAAATTACCAATTTTTTATCGGGGAAGCCCACGCTTCTTCACACACTTCATTTAATTCTTCAGATGGGGGAAATACTATTGGTAGTTTTTTCTCCCCAAACATAATACCCTTTTTTGAGGTACCTGGGTTTATATCAGAAATGTGTAATACCTCTTTCATTGCCTCAATCATGCAACGAATGGCCCTAGTGGACATTAAATTAGACTCTTCGTCGTCGACACTGGTATCAGTATCCGTGTCGACATCTGTGTCTGCCATCTGAGGTAGCGGGCGCTTTAGAGCCCCTGATGGCCTTTGAGTCGTCTGGGCAGGCACGAGCTGAGAAGCCGGCTGTCCCGCATTTGGCATGTCGTCAAATTTTTTATGTAAGGAGTCGACACTTGCACGTAATTCCTTCCATAAGTCCATCCACTCAGGTGTCTGCCCCGCAGGGGGTGACATCACATTTATAGGCATCTGCTCTGCCTCCACATAAGCCTCCTCATCAAACATGTCGACACAGCCGTACCGACACACCGCGCACACACACAGGGAATGCTCTGACAGAGGACAGGACCCCACAAAAAGCCCTTTGGGGAGACAGAGAGAGAGTATGCCAGCACACACCAGAGCGCTATATAATACAGGGACTAACTGAATTATATCCCCTTATAGCTGCTATAAGTTATATACTGCGCCTAAATTTAGTGCCCCCCCCCCCCCCCCCCCCCCCTCTTTTTTACCCTTCTGTAGTGCAGACTGCAGGGGAGAGCCAGGGAGCTTCCTTCCAGCGGAGCTGTGAGGGAGAAATGGCGCCAGTGTGCTGAGGGAGATAGCTCCGCCCCTTTTTCGGCGGACTTTTCTCCCGCTTTTTTATGGAATCTGGCAGGGGTATTTATCACATATATAGCCTCTGGGGCTATATATTGTGATTATTTTGCCAGCCAAGGTCTAATTATTGCTGCTCAGGGCGCCCCCCCCCCAGCGCCCTGCACCCATCAGTGACCGGAGTGTGAGGTGTACAAGAGGAGCAATGGCGCACAGCTGCAATGCTGTGCGCTACCTTGGTGAAGACTGAAGTCTTTTGCCGCAGATTTTTCCGGACCTCTTCTAGCTTCTGGCTCTGTAAGGGGGACGGCGGCGCGGCTCCGGGAACGAACACCAAGGACGGGTCCTGCGGTCGATCCCTCTGGAGCTAATGGTGTCCAGTAGCCTAAGAAGCCCAAGCTAGCTGCAAGCAGGTAGGTTCGCTTCTTCTCCCCTTAGTCCCTCGTTGCAGTGAGCCTGTTGCCAGCAGGTCTCACTGTAAAATAAAAAACCTAAAATATACTCTTTCTAGGAGCTCAGGAGAGCCCCTAGTGTGCATCCAGCTCGGCCGGGCACAGAAATCTAACTGAGGTCTGGAGGAGGGGCATAGAGGGAGGAGCCAGTGCACACCAGACAGTACCTAATCTTTCTTTTAGAGTGCCCAGTCTCCTGCGGAGCCCGTCTATTCCCCATGGTCCTTACGGAGTTCCCAGCATCCACTAGGACGTCAGAGAAATCAACAATAATAATACATAGTGGTGTAACACATACCCCCATATAACTAATCTACCATTACTCACAGCATTTTAACCCCAATTTATATCTTCAGCACTCGGTATATTGTATGCCAGTAAAATAAACAATGTTATCACCCACTCATTTGTCTAAGAATAGAGAATATTATAACAATTCTAATACGGTAAAAGTAATTACAGGTTGAGTATCCCTTATGCAAAATTCAAAATCACACATTTTTGGTTCCCCTACTGAGATAATGACACATATATATGTATATTATATTATATATCTATATAATATATATTATATATTATGTGTATATACAGATATAAGTCATTATCTCAGTAGGGTACCCAAAAATGTGGGATTTGAATTTTGGATAAGGGACACTCAACCTGTACATTGTAGTCCTGTTTTTTATCTAATGCATTTTAGCCGTACTTTAGAAGCAGTGAGTGGTTGTAAATGGTTTTGTGGCACATGGAGCGGGGATGAACAAGACAGATTGTATTTTTTTTAGTATTGTATATTTTTATGACCAATAATGCTACTGTTCATCTATTCGATTTTTTTATATCAAAAGAATGTTAGAATTACAACACATCTGAAAGATTTTCAATATAGCAATCTGAGCTAGTGTAGTTCAGCCAGATTTCAGGGGCAGTGTTTTGTGGAAATCAGCCACGTGACCTATAGAGCTTGAACAAATAGCCGGACATTCACAGACAGCGGCACATCTTGAGAAAGAAGACCGGGTCTCCGAAATGCGTAGATGCTGCTGGGACTACAGTATTGTTATCACAGGTCCAGCAGCCCGCTTACTGTGGATTATGCTTTAGGTGCCATAATAAGTGCCAGGATAATAGGATAGCCCCCGGCGATACAATTACCCGCGGTCATTGACTGTGGGTAATTGGTTACCCCCCAAAGCCTTCTCACATAGTTTTGTCAATCTTTCTATCTAACTCAGGTTTCCCAAAGTGGGTCATACTGTCCCCCGGGGGTGCTGGAATGATTCAGTGGGGTGGTAGTAGCCTTGGATGCAATTGGGAGGCGTTGAATAAAAATAAGGGGGCGGTGGAAGGCTACCTGTAGCCGTTCCCAGGTCTTGCAGTGAGATCAGATGTGCTGATTGTGGGACACTTCCTGCCCTGCTCTCTCATACTGCATGGCGCGGGAGGAGGGCGGAGTGTGCACAGGCACACCATAATCTCGGTACCTGCTGCTGCATGCTGAGTGTGGTGCTGCACTGTTCCACTCCACACTTCCTTCCTCTATTGCAGGGGTGGGCCTGGCTGAGATGTATCTGCCACCTAGTCTGGTGGCATATCGGGCCACCTAAGTTTGGGGCAGAGCCAATGCTGCAGTCAAAGTGTTCTACTGCACACAACACAGCACGGCCAGCTTCGCTGCTCTCTGGAGTGCTGTGGCTGTCAACGCTGTCATTGGATAGGAACCAGGAATAGGAGCCTGCCAAGAAGGTTCTAAGATGCATGCTGAAGACAACCCATGAAAGCAAAAACTGTAAGTTAAGTTTTTGTCCTGAGAAATGCTGACTTGTGTATCTGCTGCAAGCATTCGCTGGTGCCTATTTGTATATTGTACAAAAGTTTTTAATTGCATTTCTCTCATATTTAGTGGAAGATGGGTTCAGTGCGATCACAAATCTGTTAACTAAAAAAAGAAACAGACTGCAAATAGCTAATTGCTGTGATTTAAGAATGCTGCTGATAAAAATAGAGCCGAACATTAATAAATTGATAGCAGTGCACCAGGTTAATCCTTCCCATTAGGATTATTTTTAATGTTGTGTTGTGATTTTTATTTTAACATTATCCTATGTTATATTAATTTTCTCTGTGTAATTGGTTGATTGATTTTTAAAAAATAATTTTAACGTTTCAAGGTGTCTTATTTAAAAAGTCTTTCTGTACTACGTTGTAGGACGTAGGTAGAAATATAGATACATAACAGTACGCAAATTTGTCACTGCATCTTTCTATTTGTACACTTAAAAGAAATACGCTTAAGGAAAGTAGATTTCCAGGGTGGACGCTGAGCGATTTTGTTTTCTGCAAAAGGGGCAGCGGGCCAAATAAGTCTGGGAAACTCTCGTCTAATTGAACACTAGAGATTCATATGAACATTGCTGGAGAATGTAACAAAGAAAAATGTTAGAACTGGATATTAAACAGAAAATAAAATCTATATCTATATCTATATCTATATCTATATCTATATCTATATATATACTCCGGATCCCCAGCACTCACCCAGTCCGTAAAAGGACAATCTTGCACTGGTGCCCTCCACAGGCCTTTTTTGGCCTCACGTACAGAGCTTCAATAAGAGGCAGCACTCAGTGACTTTTTCAATAATCAAATGCGTGTATTGTGGAACATCAACTTTTCGGGGACCCCCTACCCCTTCATCAGGAAGGGGACGGGGGTCCCCGAAATGTTGATGTTCCACAATACACGCATTTGATTATTGAAAAAGTCACTGAGTGCTGCCTCTTATTGAAGAGATATATATATATATATATATATATAGAGAGAGAAAGAAAGAGAGAAAGAAAGAGAGAGAGAGAGAGAGAGAGAGAGAGAGAGAGAGAGAGAGAGAGAGTGTGAGTGTGTGTGTGTATAAAGAGAAATAGTACTTGAAACCATATGTTTGAAGTATTCTTACAAATGCTGAGGGGGAATATAATCCAGAATACTCCTTTACTGCATAAGTAGCGTGAATGGGCAAATTTAAATTTAACTATTGCTTGTATACCCATAAAATGAGTGAATGACAACATAAATCTGCTCCTATAGGGAAACTACAAACATGATAATTTAGAGTGCTTGAAAAACCTTGTCACAAAAACATAACTAAGGTGTCCCAAGACGCAAGTGTGCTAACATGGACATTAGCTAATGCTTTCCGCGTTGTATCGGAAGGTGCAACCATCTATCTATCTATATGGAATGATAGAATGATTTTCTATTCATTTGTTTCACTGATTATTTTGCCTTTTTACATTAGGGACAGTAGCTGCTAAGAACTGTCTAATGTTCAGAGAGTGACCTCTGATACTGTAAGTAGAATGTTTGTAGTGGTGCATTCTTCCTTACATTTTATATTATCATTAGTTTTATGAAACAGCTTTTGTTTCTGTTAAAAAAAATAAAAAAATAAAAAATGTTTTATGTATTATATATGTTGCTGCATATTTTCTTTTACCGAAATTCAGTGAAGTTTTCTTGTCCAGGAATCTGAATAAAACATGAAAATCCCTTGCGCTACCTTTTTACTAAAGTTGTTATTACTAATTAGTATACATTTGCCACGTATGACTAATATAAATGAGGAGCAGTAAACAGTTTGGTGAACAAACTCCACAGCCCTGATTACAATAGAAAAACCTTGCAAGTCTCTTTGCCTTAATATCCCACAAAGTATTAGAGCGGAACCTTAGCCTAACTAAATCTGGCCGAAAGAGTAGACCCGTTTTACTTTGAGAACAGAAACCAAGTTTTTGCTAAATACATAATTAAATGAAATTGTTACATAGATTTTTGAAACAAGAAATTTGATACATGGGGTAAAACAATTGCAATTCTACATAAGCACTAAACCAAACCTTGGCTTCAGATAATCAGGAATAGCTGTTCTTAACCAAAGATAAATCCTGCTAACATGCACTCACATTCAAATGTGTGTCAAACATTACCCCCTGTGGCTAAAGGGGACAAATCAATTCCAAGCTATGTTGGCTGAAACACCGCAATTACCTTGCATCCCCATAGGGGAGCACAGTACAATGAGCAATGTTACTTTACTAGTCACACATCGCTTGGATTTGAATTGCACCCAAACAAGTCAATTCAATTACCTGCAAGGGTGGCAAGATGCTGTGTAATGAGGTGGAAATGCATCACAACCCGCCCACTCTCGTCCCACACTTGTAGATTAAAACTCTGCAAGCCCAGAGGTACAGCAAGTGCATAAGTGTTGCATATAGCCGCACTGACTCATGGGTAATTGAATTGACCCCAAAGTGTTTAACATAATGGAAGGAACACAAACCAAAAAACTGTACCTAAAACAAAAACAGCATTGCATTTGACTTGAGGTTTAAAAAAAAAAAAACAAATATAAAAAGTAAATGCAACAGGGTGGCAACGCTTACTGTACAATCCCCTTCCCCAGACTCTTATAAACATCAATCTAAAAATTATATTATCTTGAAACACTTCACATGCAGAAATGTGAAAAGAAAAGAAAATCATGAAGCAGGAAACACACACATGGAAATGTCCCCTTAGTCATGCAGGGCCAACGATACGGAATGTTAGATACAAAGATGATGAAAATTTACAAATGAAAAGAATGGAAGGAAAACATGAGAAAATGCCATGCACAGAAAGACAGATGTCTAGGAATATGACTTCTGAGCAGTGCAAAACGCAAATGATATCCAAATGCTCTCAGGAATGTGAGCGAGAAAATAAAAAAATACTAATAAAAAAAGGTGGAGGGGGAGGGAGAAAAAACAGGAGCAAGAAAAATGCTACACGGATAGATTACATGTGACATCATTTAAATGTGTCGTGTAGCAAATCCAAAAAAAAACTGGGAAGTCATATTTCAAAACAATAGTGCTCTGTCTGGTCTGTACCTTTTCTATTGCCATATATGAGTCGTTCTTCAGATGGAGAGTCCAGAAAAAAAAGGAAGTGAACGATGGAGAAATAGGTGAGTGAGTCAAAGAAAAAAAAAAAAAAGAAGAAGAAGAAAAAAATATATATATATTTTTTACTTGGCAGCAGCAAGAATGAGGGTGGACTGGCAAAAGTAAGAAGGGTAAAATTGGAAAAGTTGCAACTCTAGGACTCTCTGAAAGTGGTGGTAATAAATATAGTCAGTGTAGAACTAAATAGTGTGGAGTCTCGTGCAAGCCACGAGTACAGCAAAGCGTTGACCCCTTCGCTGCCACAGGGCCAACAGCATGCTGTTATGTTGCTGTTTTTTGCAGTGGGGTTAAGAAGAACAGCGAATATTTAAGAAAGTACAGTAAAGAAGGCAGAAAATTTAAGGTTAAGAATCATGCCATCAACAGCACAATATTTTTCGGATCACGGGATAACTTTTTATAGAAAGCAAAAACCATGTTTTCTCTATCGCATATCTTTAACAGCCTGCGCCACTTGTATGCAACTGCAATATGGAAAAGTAGATGGAAAATTACATCTTCTAAGGACTGCATGCTTGAGAAAGTGAACAGAACAATGGACATGACAAGGTTGCAGCTGTTGAGGTTTGCGCAGTGATCAAATGGTGTACAAATTCTAACAATGCAAGACTACTGGCAACATGGCAAATGTAAGTAACAGCACAACAGTGATAAGGACACAGCTCAGTAAGTCTGGAAGTACAGGAAAATACAATAAATCAGAATACTGCACTGCAGCATGTTACGCTGGTGCGTTTTGGCTTACACTGCAAAATGTTACATAGACAACTGTACTTCACCATGTAAGATGGTGTGTTTCGTAGAGCATATCTGTAAATTAAGTAAAAAATAATCCAAATTTCATATAAATTGTAAAAAATACTGAATTTTGGCAGTTAGGCAGTTATAGATTGTGAAATAATTTAATGGCTTTGTGAAACATCTCTGAGTTAACTAAGTACTAAAATCACTATTGTAGAATATTTATACTGTGATCCGAAGTTTGAACAAAAATGTTAAGTCAGCTACAGTAGTTAAAAGGAAAAAAAAAAAAGGAGTACCAGATCATAATTTCTCATCATTGTGCAACTGCACGTAAGAAAATTACCTAACATTGGTGGTTTGTTTTAGGAAGATAAATACTCTGCAAAGTAATCAAGTGCAATGAAAATATTCACTGATTAATATGATCAAAAAGAAAAATAACAGTTCCCTAAATTACGGCGGCATTGACAAAATTTCTTTGCATAACTCAGGGGAGTGTGACAGTAAAATGTCTTTGCTTAAGTCAGGGGAGTGTGACAGTACTAAGGTTTATATGTAACCATGTTTGAGAGCTTTAATTACAATATCATTAGGTAGGCTCTACTAGGTCAATGTGTGTCTTTTGTAAAATTACGGAGGGATTCCCCTAAATCTATCCTGAAACAAACACAAAAAACTATGCACTTGATTAAGTACCAGTTATTTACTATATTTACTATAAATGGCAAAAGCGCATTCTCTTTTGATGGATAACTGAAAAAGGACTAAAACATCTCTCTGCAGGACATTTTTAATTTAATTGGATGTAGCCTTGTTCACTGCATGAAAGACATCAATAGACGTGTTTATGTGCTGAACATAGGAGTTTTTTTAGGCAGCCTTATAGAAAAGTCCATAGCAAAGACATGTATAAAAGTTTTAGTACACTGAGATTTTCAACTTCAAGAACCTAATGGCTATGTTGATGGTGACTGCGCTCCAGACAACCCCCTCCCCCCACTTAAATCCTGGAGGTTACAGGAAAGCCCAGGATATACTGTACAATGCAGGTAAATTAGTTGTACAAAAAAAAAAGGAATATTAAAATGATCCTACCGTCAAACTGGTCTTCTCCCTCAGTCATTAACTCATCATCTGAGCAAATGCTGAGAACGTTCACCAGCATCTCTGTAACTGTGTTCAACAGAACAAAGGACATGTTACAGCAGACCACACAGCATGACCTAAGACTGTGAACAGAATCATTCATTTATAGTTTACATGGAACTTGCCTTCATTTCTTACGGACCTCTCTTATAAATTCTGTTCACAACAGTAAATAGAAGCACAGATTGTTACATAACAGCTGTTAATCTAACAAAAGTAGTTAAACACTATGGATATAACATGATTCTATAAACAAATACAGTAAACAAAGAAGGAAAAGTTTATTCCTGAAAAGGTTAATAGGATGTTATAATAAAACTACCTCTGAAGAGCCCAGTTACATACACTAGCTGCCCAGAAACTGCAGCTAAAGGTGATGCTGAAAGGTCGAAGTGAGCTTTGCAGCTTTTTAATTTATTTTATCATTACGTACACAATCATTTAGTCTGATAAATTATTTATAATCTATCATCTATACCAGAGGTTCTCAAACTCGGTCCTCGGGGGCACACACAGTGCATGTTTTGCAGGTAACCCAGCAGGTGCACAGGTGTATTAATTACTCACTGACACATTTTAAAAGGTCCACAGGTGGAGCAAATTATTTAACTTGCGATTCTGTGAGGAGACCTGCAAAACATGCACTGTGTGGGCCCCCGAGGACAGAGTTTGAGAACCTCTGATCTATACCATGGGGCTCCTGTTAAAACAGAATGATATTAGCAACTTCTATTTTTTGTTCTAAGCATTACTATCTTACGGTGTACTCACTTTGACAACAACCATAGATGTAGCAAAGACTATCCATGTAATAATAGGTTAAAGACTGCAGTAGACAACACAATACCTTTTTCACCAACAAATGGCAATGACCAAGTGAAAACATCCATGAAATTGGGCAGCCAGTACGGGTGTGGTGAGCAGTTGAATTGCCGGATATTCATCACATTATTTTCATACTTTAATACAGCAGCTGTAAATTTGAGTGTGGAAATTATTAAGTGTAGAAACCTCCTAAAAAAAATCAATCATAAAAATAAGAATTTACTCACCGGTAATTCTGTTTCTCGTAGTCCGTAGTGGATGCTGGGAACTCCGTAAGGACCATGGGGAATAGCGGGCTCCGAAGGAGGCTGGGCACTCTAGAAAGATCTTAGACTACCTGGTGTGCACTGGCTCCTCCCACTATGACCCTCCTCCAAGCCTCAGTTAGGTACTGTGCCCGGACGAGCGTACACAATAAGGAAGGATTTTGAATCCCGGGTAAGACTCATACCAGCCACACCAATCACACCGTACAACTCGTGATATGAAACACAGTTAACAGTATGAAACAATAGAGCCTCTCAACAGATGGCTCAACAATAACCCGATTTAGTTAACAATAACTATGTACAAGTAATGCAGATAAACCGCACTTGGGATGGGCGCCCAGCATCCACTACGGACTACGAGAAACAGAATTACCGGTGAGTAAATTCTTATTTTCTCTAACGTCCTAGTGGATGCTGGGAACTCCGTAAGGACCATGGGGATTATACCAAAGCTCCCAAACGGGCGGGAGAGTGCGGATGACTCTGTAGCACCGAATGAGAGAACTCCAGGTCCTCCTCAGCCAGGGTATCAAATTTGTAGAATTTTGCAAACGTGTTTGCCCCTGACCAAGTAGCTGCTCGGCAAAGTTGTAAAGCCGAGACCCCTCGGGCAGCCGCCCAAGATGAGCCCACCTTCCTTGTGGAATGGGCATTGACAGATTTTGGCTGTGGCAGGCCTGCCACAGTATGTGCAAGCTGAATTGTACTACAAATCCAACGAGCAATAGTCTGCTTAGAAGCAGGAGCACCCAGCTTGTTGGGTGCATACAGGATAAACAGCGAGTCAGATTTTCTGACTCCAGCCGTCCTGGAAACATATATTTTCAGGGCCCTGACAACGTCTAGCAACTTGGAGTCCTCCAAATCCTTAGTAGCCGCAGGCACCACAATAGGCTGGTTCAGGTGAAACGCTGACACCACCTTAGGGAGAAACTGGGGACGAGTCCTCAATTCTGCCCTATCCATATGGAAAATCAGATAAGGGCTTTTACATGATAAAGCCGCCAACTCTGACACTCGCCTGGCTGAAGCCAAGGCCAATAACATGACCACTTTCCACGTGAGATATTTCAGATCCACGGTTTTTAGTGGCTCAAACCAATGTGATTTTAAGAAACTCAACATCACGTTGAGATCCCAAGGTGCCACAGGAGGCACAAATGGGGGCTGAATATGCAGCACTCCTTTCACAAATGTCTGAACTTCAGGTACTGAAGCTAGTTCTTTTTGAAAGAAAATCGACAGAGCCGAGATCTGTACCTTAATGGAGCACAGTTTTAGGCCCATATTCACTCCTGCTTGCAGGAAATGCAGAAATCGACCTAGTTGAAATTCCTCTGTTGGGGCCTTTTTGGCCTCGCACCAAGCAACATATTTTCGCCATATGCGGTGATAATGCTTTGCCGTAACATCTTTCCTGGCTTTAATAAGCGTAGGAATGACTTCCTCCGGAATGCCCTTTTCCTTCAGGATCCGGCGTTCAACCGCCATGCCGTCAAACGCAGCCGCGGTAAGTCTTGGAACAGACAGGGGCCCTGCTGCAGCAGGTCCTGTCTGAGCGGCAGAGACCACGGGTCCTCTGAGATCATCTCTTGAAGTTCCGGGTACCACGCTCTTCTCGGCCAATCCGGAACCACGAGAATTGTGTTTACTCCTCGCTTTCTTATTATTCTCAATACCTTTGGTATGAGAGGTAGAGGAGGGAACACATAAACTGACCGGTACACCCACGGTGTCACTAGAGCGTCCACAGCTATCGCCTGAGGGTCTCTTGACCTGGCGCAATACTTCTCTAGTTTTTTGTTTAGGCGGGACGCCATCATGTCCACCTGTGGACGACCCCATTGATTTACAATCATTTGGAAGACTTCTGGATGAAGTCCCCACTCTCCCGGGTGGAGGTCGTGCCTGCTGAGAAAGTCTGCTTCCCAGTTGTCCACTCCCGGGATGAACACTGCTGACAGTGCTAGTACATGATTCTCCGCCCATCGGAGAATTTTTGTGGCTTCTGCCATCGCCGTCCTGCTTCTTGTGCCGCCCTGTCGATTCACATGGGCGACTGCCGTGATGTTGTCTGACTGGATCAGCACCGGCTGGTGTAGGAGCAGGGATTTTGCTTGACTTAGGGCATTGTAAATGGCCCTTAGTTCCAGAATATTTATGTGAAGGGCAGTCTCCTGACTTGACCATAGTCCTTGGAAATTTCTTCCCTTTGTGACTGCCCCCCAGCCTCGTAGGCTGGCATCCGTGGTCACCAGGACCCAGTCCTGTATGCCGAATCTGCGGCCCTCCAGAAGATGAGCACTGTGCAGCCACCACAGAAGAGACACCCTGGTTCGTGGAGACAGGGTTATTAAACGATGCATCTGAAGATGCGATCCGGACCACTTGTCCAACAGGTCCCACTGAAAAATCCTGGCATGGAACCTGCCGAATGGAATTGCTTCGTAAGAAGCTACCATCTTTCCCAGGACCCGCGTGCAGTGATGCACCGATACCTGTTTTGGTTTTAGGAGGTCTCTGACTAGAGAAGACAACTCCCTGGCTTTCTCCTCCGGGAGAAACACTTTTTTCTGGGCCGTGTCCAGAATCATTCCCAGGAACATTAGACGTGTCGTGGGGACCAGCTGTGACTTTGGGATATTCAGAATCCAGCCGTGCTGGCTCAGCACTTGCTGAGATAGTGCTACTCCCACTAACAACTGTTCCTTGGATCGTGCCTTTATTAGGAGATCGTCCAAGTATGGGATAATTAAAACTCCCTTTTTTCGAAGGAGTATCATCATTTCCGCCATAACCTTGGTAAATACCCTTGGTGCCGTGGAGAGTCCAAACGGCAGCGTCTGGAATTGGTAATGGCAGTCCTGTACCACAAATCTGAGGTACTCCTGGTGAGAATTGTAAATGGGGACATGCAGGTAAGCATCCTTGATGTCCAGGGATACCATGTAATCCCCCTCGTCCAGGCTTGCAATAACCGCCCTGAGCGATTCCATCTTGAACTTGAATTTTTTTATGTATGTGTTCAAGGATTTCAAATTTAAAATGGGTCTCACCGAACCGTCCGGTTTCGGCACCACAAATAGTGTGGAATAGTAACCCCGGCCTTGTTGAAGTAGGGGTACCTTGATTATCACCTGCTGGGAATACAGCTTGTGAATCGCTGCTAGCACCGCCTCCCTGTCTGAGGGAGCAATCGGCAAGGCGGATTTTAGGAAACGGCGGGGTGGAGTCGCCTCGAATTCCAGCCTGTATCCCCTGAGATACTATTTGAAGGATCCAGGGATCCACCTGTGAGCGGGCCCACTGATCGCTGAAATTCCTGAGGCGGGCCCCCACCGTACCTGGCTCCGCCTGTGAAGCCCCACCGTCATGCGGCGGACTTGGAAGAGGAAGCGGGGGAGGACTTTTGTTCCTGGGAACCTGCTGTTTGCTGCAGCCTTTTTCCCCTGCCTCTGCCTCTTAACAGAAAAGACCCTCCTTTTCCCCGCTTGTTTTTCTGGGACCGAAAGGACTGAACCTGATAAAATGGCGCCTTCTTAGGCTGTGAGGGGACATGGGGTAAAAATGCTGACTTCCCAGACGTTGCTGTGGAAACTAGGTCGGAGAGACCATCCCCAAATAATTCCTCCCCCTTATAAGGCAAGACTTCCATGTGCCTTTTGGAATCTGCATCTCCAGTCCACTGGCGAGTCCATAAGCATCTCCTAGCAGAGATAGATAATGCACTTATTTTAGATGCCAGCCGGCAGATTTCCCTCTGTGCATCTCTCATGTATAAGACTGAGTCTTTTATATGGTCAATTGTTAGCAGGATCGTGTCTCTGTCTAACGTGTCAATATTTTCTGACCGTTTATCTGACCACGCAGCGGCAGCACTGCACATCCATGCTGACGCAATAGCTGGTCTGAGTATAATGCCTGAGTGTGTATATACAGACTTCAGGATCGCCTCCTGCTTTCTATCAGCAGGTTCCTTAAGGGCGGCCGTATCCTGGGACGGTAGTGCCACCTTTTTAGACAAACGTGTGAGCGCTTTATCCACCCTCGGGGGTGTTTCCCAACGTAACCTATCCTCTGGCGGGAAAGGGAACGCCATTAGTAGCTTCTTAGGAATTACCAATTTCTTATCAGGGGAAGCCCACGCTTCTTCACACACTTCATTTAATTCATCTGACGGGGGAAAAACTACAGGTAGTTTTTTCTCCCCAAACATAATACCCTTTTTTGTGGTACCTGGATGTAAATCAGAAATATTTAACACCTCTTTCATTGCCTCAATCATGCAGTGAATGGCCTTAACGGGCATTAAATTTGACTCATCGTCGTCGACACTGGTGTCAGTATCCGTGTCGACATCTACTTGTGCCACCTGAGATAACGGGCGTTTCAGAGCCCCTGATGACTTTTGAGACACCTGGACAGGCACGAGCTGAAGACTCGGCTGTCCCACAGTCGGCATGTCGTCAAATTTTTTATGTAAGGAGTCTATACGTGCACTCATTTCCTGCCATAATACCATCCACTCAGGTGTCTGACCCCCAGGGGGTGACATCCCTGCTAAAGGCATCTGCTCCCCCTCCACATCATTATCCTCCTCAAACATGTCGACACAGCCGTACCGACACACTCCACACACACAGGGAATGCTCAAACAGAGGACAGGACCCACAAAAGCCCTTTGGGGGGACAGAGTAAGAGTATGCCAGCACACACCAGAGCGCTATATATATACAGGGACTAACTGAGTTATGTCCCTAATAGCTGCTTTTTATATAATATACTGTATACAGTGCCAATTTTAATGCCCCCCCTCTCTTTTCCCTCTTACTGTACTGTAGAATTGCAGGGAAGAGCCAGGGAGCTTCCTTCCAGCCGAGCTGTGAGGGAAAAAATGGCGCCAGTGTGCTGAGGAGATAGGCTCCGCCCCTTTTTCGCGGCCTATTCTCCCGCTTTTTATGGGATTCTGGCAGGGGTATTTACCTCATATATAGCCCCAGGGGCTATATATTGAGGTATTATAGCCAGCCAAGGTGTTTTTATTGCTGCCTCAGGGCGCCCCCCCCAGCGCCCTGCACCCTCAGTGACCGGAGTGTGAAGTGTGTATGAGGAGCAATGGCGCACAGCTGCAGTGCTGTGCGCTACCTTGGTGAAGACAGGATGTCTTCATGCCGCCGATTTTCCGGACCATCTTCTTGCTTCTGGCTCTGTAAGGGGGACGGCGGCGCGGCTCCGGGACCGAACATCAAGGCTGGGCCTGCGGTCGATCCCTCTGGAGCTAATGGTGTCCAGTAGCCTAAGAAGCCCAATCCGGCTGCAAGCAGGCGAGTTCGCTTCTTCTCCCCTTAGTCCCTCGCTGCAGTGAGCCTGTTGCCAGCAGGTCTCACTGAAAATAACAAATTCTAAGACTATAACTTTCTAAGAGCTCAGGAGAGCCCCTAGTGTGCATCCAACCTCGGCCGGGCACGAAATCTAACTGAGGCTTGGAGGAGGGTCATAGTGGGAGGAGCCAGTGCACACCAGGTAGTCTAAGATCTTTCTAGAGTGCCCAGCCTCCTTCGGAGCCCGCTATTCCCCATGGTCCTTACGGAGTTCCCAGCATCCACTAGGACGTTAGAGAAAAGCATTTTAGTGTAAAGAATATATTTCTATCTGATCAGAAAGGCGCTATTAGAGTAAGGAATAGGTAACAGGTACATTTTGTGGATTAAAGGCAGTGATTTGGTAGGGCCACGCCTAGCCATCATAATAACCACGTAAATCCAAAGACATCACTTTCATTCCTCCCATTCAAACGTCATCTGCAAACTGCATAGCGCTAGACTGCCACATTAAGCCTGCTGGCCAATGACAGGTGGATGGCCACATCAAGCCTGCTGGACACTGACAGGTGGACGGCCATGGTAAACCTGCTGGGCACTGATAGGTGGACAACCACAATAATCTTCCTGGGCACTGATAGGTGGACGGACATGGTAATCCTGCTGGGCACTGATAGGTGGACAACCACAATAATCTTCCTGGGCACTGATAGGTGGACGGACATGGTAATCCTGCTGGGCACTGATAGGTGGACAACCACAATAATCTTCCTGGGCACTGATAGGTGGACGGACATGGTAATCCTGCTGGGCACTGATAGGTGGACAAACACAATAATCTTGCTGGGCACTGATAGGTGGACGGACATGGTAATCCTGCTGGGCACTGATAGGTGGACGGTCACATTTTGCCTGCTGGGCACTGATAGGTGGACGGTCACATTTTGCCTGCTGGGCACTGATAGGTGGACGGCCACAGCAAGCCTGCTGGGCACTGATAAGTGGACGGCCACAGAAAACCTGCTGGGCACTGATAGGTGGACACCCACAGCAAGCCTGCTGGGCACTGATAGGTGGATAAACTCATTAATTTTCTCACTAGTTTTTATTTAGCACAATAAAATATTTTACACCTGGAAACTATATAGAGAAGAAAACATACCTTTATTATTGTAGACATCTAAATAGTTAGGTGCTGAAAATATTGTTATTAAAGAAGGAAACCCTGTTGTTTGACTTTTTCTGTACATTCGATAACTGCAATAATAAAAAAAAATAAGAATTTACTTACCGATAATTCTATTTCTCGGAGTCCGTAGTGGATGCTGGGGTTCCTGAAAGGACCATGGGGAATAGCGGCTCCGCAGGAGACAGGGCACAAAAAAGTAAAGCTTTTACCAGATCAGGTGGTGTGCACTGGCTCCTCCCCCTATGACCCTCCTCCAGACTCCAGTTAGGTACTGTGCCCGGACGAGCGTACACAATAAGGGAGGCAATTTGAATCCCGGGTAAGACTCATACCAGCCACACCAATCACACCGTACAACTTGTGATCTAAACCCAGTTAACAGTATGATAACAGAAAGAGCCTCTTAAAGATGGCTCCTTAACAATATAACCCGAATTTGTTAACAATAACTATGTACAGTATTGCAGATAATCCGCACTTGGGATGGGCGCCCAGCATCCACTACGGACTCCGAGAAATAGAATTATCGGTAAGTAAATTCTTATTTTCTCTATCGTCCTAAGTGGATGCTGGGGTTCCTGAAAGGACCATGGGGATTATACCAAAGCTCCCAAACGGGCGGGAGAGTGCGGATGACTCTGCAGCACCGAATGAGAGAATTCCAAGTCCTCTTTTGCCAGGGTATCAAATTTGTAGAATTTTACAAACGTGTTTTCCCCCGACCACGTAGCTGCTCGGCAGAATTGTAATGCCGAGACCCCTCGGGCAGCCGCCCAAGATGAGCCCACCTTCCTTGTGGAATGGGCCTTAACAGATTTAGGCTGTGGCAGGCCTGCCACAGAATGAGCAAGTTGAATTGTGTTACAAATCCAACGAGCAATCGTCTGCTTAGAAGCAGGGGCACCCAACTTGTTGGGTGCATATAGTATCAACAGCGAGTCAGATTTTCTGACTTCAGCCGTCCTTGAAATGTATATTTTTAAGGCTCTGACAACGTCCAACAACTTGGAGTCCTCCAAGTCGCCAGTGGCCGCAGGCACCACAATAGGTTGGTTCAGGTGAAACGCTGATACCACCTTAGGGAGAAAATGCGGACGAGTCCTCAGTTCTGCCCTATCCGAATGGAAGATTAGATAAGGGCTTTTATAAGATAAAGCCGCCAATTCAGATACTCTCCTGGCGGAAGCCAGGGCCAGTAACATAGTCACTTTCCATGTGAGATATTTAAAATCCACCTTTTTCAATGGTTCAAACCAATGGGATTTGAGGAAATCTAAAACTACATTTAGATCCCACGGTGCCACCGGAGGCACCACAGGAGGCTGTATATGCAGTACTCCTTTAACAAAAGTCTGTACCTCAGGAACTGAGGCCAATTCTTTTTGGAAGAATATTGACAGGGCCGAAATTTGAACCTTAATAGATCTCAATTTGAGACCCATAGACAATCCTGATTGTAGGAAATGTAGGAAACGACCCAGTTGAAATTCCTCCGTCGGAACACTCCGATCCTCGCACCACGCGACATATTTTCGCCAAATGCGGTGATAATGTTTCGCGGTGACTTCCTTCCTTGCCTTAATCAAGGTAGGAATGACTTCTTCTGGAATGCCTTTCCCTTTTAGGATCTGGCGTTCAACCGCCATGCCGTCAAACGCAGCCGCGGTAAGTCTTGAAAGAGACAGGGACCCTGTTGTAGCAGGTCCCTTCTCAGAAGTAGAGGGCACGGGTCGTCCGTGACCAACTCTTGAAGTTCCGGGTACCAAGTCCTTCTTGGCCAATCCGGAGCCACTAGTATTGTTCTTACTCCTCCTCACCGTATAATCTTCAATACCTTTGGTATGAGAGGCAGAGGAGGAAACACATATACTGATTTGTACACCCAAGGTGTTACCAGTGCGTCCACAGCTATTGCCTGTGGATCTCTTGACCTGGCGCAATACTTGTCCAGTTTCTTGTTGAGGCGAGACGCCATCATGTCTACCATTGGTCTTTCCCAACAGTTTATTAGCATGTGGAAGACTTCTGGATGAAGACCCCCCTCTCCCGGGTGAATATCGTGTCTGCTGAGGAAGTCTGCTTCCCAGTTGTCCACGCCCGGGAAGAACACTGCTGACAGTGCTATTACGTGATTCTCCGCCCAGCGAAGAATCTTGGCAGCTTCTGCCATTGCACTCCTGCTTCTTGTGCCGCCCTGTCTGTTTACATGGGCGACCGCCGTGATGTTGTCCGACTGAATCAACACCGGTTTTCCTTGCAGGAGTGGTTCCGCCTGGCTTAGAGCATTTTAGATTGCTCTTAGTACCAGAATGTTTATGTGAAGAGACTTTTCCAGGTTCGTCCATACCCCCTGGAAGTTTCTTCCTTGTGTGACTGCTCCCCAACCTCTCAGGCTGGCGTCCGTGGTCACCAGGATCAAATCCTGTATGCCGAATCTGCGGCCCTCCAATAGATGAGCCTTTTGCAACCACCACAGAAGATATACCCTTGTCCTTGGCGACAGGGTTATTCGCAGGTGCATCTGAGGATGCGACCCTGACCATTTGTCCAACAGATCCCTTTGGAAAATTCTTGCATGGAATCTGCCGAATGGAATTGCTTCGTAAAAAGCCACCATTTTTCCCAGGACTCTTGTGCATTGATGTACAGACACCTTTCCTGGTTTTAGGAGGTTCCTGACAGGTCGGATAACTCCTTGGCTTTTTCCTCGGGAAGAAAAACCTTTTTCTGAACCGTGTCCAGAATCATCCCTAGGAACAGCAGACGTATCGTCGGAAAACAGCTGCGATTCTTGGAATATTTAGAATCCAGTCGTGCCGTCGAAGAACTACTTTAGATAGTGCTCTTCCGACCTCCAACTGTTCTCTGGAACTTGCCCTTTTTAGGTCGTGCAAGTAAGGGATAATTTAGATGCCTTTTTTCTTTGAAGAAACATCTTTTCGGCCATTACCTTGGTAAAAAGGCCCGGGGTGCCGTGGATAATTCAAACGGCATCGTCTGAAACTGATATTGACAGTTCTGTACCACGAACCAGAGGTACCCTTGATGAGAAGGACAAAATTTGGACATGGAGGTAATCCTTGATGTCCAGGGACACCATATAGTCCCCTTTTTTCCGGTTCGCTATCACTGCTCTGAGTGACTTTATCTCGATTTGAACCTTTTATGTAAGTGTTCAAAACATTTTAGATTTAGACTATGTGTCACCAAGCCGTCTGGCTTCAGTACCACAATATAGTGTGGAAAAATAATACCCTTTTCCTTGTCGTAGGAGGGGTACTTTGATTATCACCTGCTGGATATACAGCTTGTGAATTGTTTCCAATGCTGCCTCCCTGTCGGAGGGAGCCGTTGGTAAAGCAGACTTCAGGAACCTGCGAGGAGAAGATGTCTCGACTCTCCAATCTTTACCCCTGGGATAATACTCGTACGATCTAGGGGTCAACTTGCGAGTGATCCCACTGCGCCCTGAGACTCTTGAGACTACCCCCCCACCTTGAGTCCGCTTGCACGGCCCCAGCGTCATGCTGAGGACTTGGCAGACGCGGTGGAGGGCTTCTTTTCCTGGGAAAGGGCTGCCTGCTGCAGTCTACTTCCCTTACCTCTATGTCTGGGCAGATATGACTGGCCTTTTGCCTGCATGCCCTCATGGGAAAGGAAAGATTGAGGCTGAAAAGACGGTGTCTTTTTTAGCTGAGATGTAACTTGGGGTAAAAAAGGTTGGATTTCCCAGCTGTTGCTGTGGTCCCCAGGTCCGATGGACCGACCCCCAAATAACTCCTTCCCTTTATACAGCAATACTTCCATCTGCCGTATGGGATCTGTATCACCTGACCACTGTCGTGTCCCTGACATCTTCTGGGAGATATGGACAACGCACTTATCT